>NW_023494794.1:16564016-16566516 GCF_904425465.1 Colossoma macropomum | reverse complement strand
CCAAAATGGGGCACGCAGTTAAAGAGTAAGGAAAGATTAAAAGTCATTAAATAGTCAGTGCTGTGTTTGTGTTGTAATACCAAGTGTGTGTGTGTGTGTGTGTGTGTGTGTGTGTGTGTGTGTAGGAGCAGCGACGAGGTCCTGACGGCCGAAGACTGTGAGAGCGTCTATCACCTGGTTTACTCCGCCCACAGACCCATCGCCGTGGCAGCGGGAGAGTTCCTCTACAAAAAGTGAGTCACGTGATCCGCCAGGTGGCTGAGCTTCACCTGCATTAACGCCTGCAGCCTGTCGCACCTGCAGCCTGTCGCACCTGCAGCCTGTCGCACCAGCTGAACGTGAACTGCTGCTACGTTCAGGTTTATGAGCTAATAGAATTTAACTGGCTGCACCAAGTAACACAGTTTCAGCGTAGCTTTAAGGTATAACTTCATGTTCACCCGTACCGCCTAGTCGGCGCAAGATCTGCCGTAAAACTGTCAGTGAAAACGGCTCGTCGATTCGGTTGACGGGAAAACTTCCAAACGAAATACGCCTCAGTTTGCGTCACAGACACACACAGTAAAGGAGCCCCGAGTCCTGCTTTGTGTCTCTGAGATGTTTTTCTGCAGGGTCATTACTAAACCTGGTGGGCGACTCTGTTAAAGTACACGGGTCAACTGTGGTCAGAGCGATAAGAGCCGCTCCATCAGGGCTCAGGCTGTGTGACGCTGACCTCATTATCATACGATACAGAATACAGATGATTGTTAAAATACGGGGTGATTCAAAAGATTAATCCGATTTCAAAGCGGACGTTTTCACTGCGTGTGGAGATCAGGCGTGCAGTGTTTCCTGTTTATGTCGTTGCTGATCGGCTGCAGCGTGAAAACGTCGTTCTGTGAGTTTTGATCTACGGTCACTTTACGCTCCGCTAGTTAAGATGTACCGTAAGTGTCCGTGGTGCAGCCGAAATTCTGTGTCGCTAGTTTTAAACGAACTGCTCTCAGCGTGAGGTTTAGGCTGGACAAGCGCACGTCCAGCTGGCGCAGATCCAGATCCTCACCTCATTAAAGATCCTCAGCTCTGCTGATGTGTCAGTTACACACATTAATGATTGATTTTCCACTGGTCTGTTAAAAATGAATCCGTTTACCTCGGTGTGTGTTTAAGTGTGTTCTTAGTGTTAGTTGCTCTTCTTCCAGCATGACCTGGTTTTGGAAATCAGACTTCGACCAAAAAACACTTTTCATTTTTCACCTTTGAGTGCAGAGCAGAAATCTCGCTGTGGTGAAACGGATTTTTACAGCTTTAGCTGAGATTAAGTTCTGTGGTGTTGCGCATTGAGAGAGTTAAAGGGGAATTTCACCCGTCTTTTAAAATTTCTGCATAATTCTGTGGAGATGAATGTTTATAAATGTATTTTGGACCAAAATCTGTGATCACTGACATCAGGCAGTGAATTCATAACCATCTACTGTAACATTTTCCTGTGAGGGAGCTTTTAGAGGTGGACGTCTGGTTCCTATCACCACCACTGTGAACAGTTCTGACTCGGTAAGTTTCTCTAGAGCAGAGCGTTTCACACCAAACCACTCTGAACGGCTCTGTTCACATCTTAACCACTTAATTATGCTGGAATTTTAAAGATCAGTGGAGTTCCCCTTTGAACGCTCTGTCGTTTGGTATCAGTCACGCGTGTCGGGGTGTCTCTCCTCTGCAGGCTGGTGCTAATGCTAACCGTTAATGCTAACACAGCTGCTCTGACTGCTCCTCAGCTGAGGTTCAGTGAGAGGCTCGTGTGTGACTCAGCGGCTCCACCGTGTGGACAGCGTTCAGAACTGCACAGATCTGTCTGTAAACTGCTGTGTGTGTGTGTGCGTGTGTGTGCGTGTGTGTGCGTGTGTGTGTGTGTGTGTGTGTGCGTGTGCAGGCTGTTCAGTCACCGCGGTCCGGAGGAGGACGCGTTACCCCGCAGAGGCCGACAGTGTCTGAACGCAAACCTCATCAAAACCACCGTCTTCTTCTTCCTGGAGAGTGAGGTGAGTTTATTCCTCATCGTTCAGCTGTTAAACAGGCCGGCCGAGCAGAGCTGGACTGCAGCGTGGACAGAGCGTCGCCGTGGTGACGTGTATATGTGCACAGTAGTGGTGTTTCTCTTTAATGACCTTTTTTTACAACAACTCAGCATCTTCATTAATAATCACTGCCGTCAGAGCAAAACCTCTCCTCTCCCATCGTCTCTCCTTTACAGACAGGAGAGAAAACATAAACGTACTTTACTGTAATCGTCACTCAGCGTGATCAGACTCTTCCAGCTAATTCTGGGCTGTTTCTTTTGGTCAGTTTATCATGAAATGTACAGACGATGTAAAGACGACAGGCATTTTCAGACCATCAGAAACTGAACAATGGAAAAACGGAGATACAAGGTTTCGTAATGACAGCAGCGATTTATATAGCGACGTATGTTCGTACGCAAATATGTCTGTAAATATCCGTCAGTTTGATGGTTTCTATT
>NW_023494794.1:16551516-16559016 GCF_904425465.1 Colossoma macropomum | reverse complement strand
TGCTGTGGTTCCTGTGTGCTCTGTGTTCTGCGCTGTGGTTCCTGCATGTTCTGTGTTCTGTGCTGTGGTTCCTGCGTGCTCTGTGTTCTGTGCTGTGGTTCCTGCGTGTTCTGTGTTCTGTGCTGTGGTTCCTGTGTGCTCTGTGTTCTGTGCTGTGGTTCCTGTGTGCTCTGTGTTCTGTGCTGTGGTTCCTGCATGTTCTGTGTTCTGTGCTGTGGTTCCTGCATGTTCTGTGTTCTGTGCTGTGGTTCCTGCATGTTCTGTGTTCTGTGCTGTGGTTCCTGCATGCTCTGTGTTCTGTGCTGTGGTTCCTGTGTGCTCTGTGTTCTGTGCTGTGGTTCCTGCATGTTCTGTGTTCTGCGCTGTGGTTCCTGCGTGCTCTGTGTTCTGTGCTGTGGTTCCTGCGTGCTCTGTGTTCTGTGCTGTGGTTTCTGTGTGCTCTGTGTTCTGCGTTGTGGTTCCTGTGTGTTCTGTGCTGTGGTTCCTGCGTGTTCTGTGTTCTGTGCTGTGGTTCCTGCGTGTTCTGTGTTCTGTGCTGTGGTTCCTGTGTGCTCTGTGTTCTGTGCTGTGGTTCCTGCATGTTCTGTGTTCTGTGCTGTGGTTCCTGCGTGTTCTGTGTTCTGTGCTGTGGTTCCTGTGTGTTCTGTGTTCTGCGCTGTGGTTCCTGCGTGTTCTGTGTTCTGTGCTGTGGTTCCTGTGTGTTCTGTGTTCTGCGCTGTGGTTCCTGCGTGCTCTGTGTTCTGCGCTGTGGTTCCTGCGTGCTCTGTGTTCTGTGCTGTGGTTCCTGCGTGCTCTGTGTTCTGTGCTGTGGTTCCTGCGTGCTCTGTGTTCTGTGCTGTGGTTCCTGTGTGTTCTGTGTTCTGTGCTGTGGTTCCTGTGTGTTCTGTGTTCTGTGCTGTGGTTCCTGCGTGCTCTGTGTTCTGCGCTGTGGTTCCTGCGTGCTCTGTGTTCTGTGCTGTGGTTCCTGTGTGCTCTGTGTTCTGTGCTGTGGTTCCTGTGTGTTCTGTGTTCTGCGCTGTGGTTCCTGCGTGTGTTCTGTGTTCTGCGCTGTGGTTCCTGCGTGTGTTCTGTGTTCTGCGCTGTGGTTCCTGCGTGTGTTTCTGAGCGGTTCTCTTCTCTGTCAGGGGGAGGAGCCTGATGAAGATGATGCGTATCAGGTTCTGTCAACACTCAAGAGAATCACAGCCTTCCACAAGTAAGAGAACAGGAAACACTCCGATAACTGATAATCAATAACCGATAACTGATAATCAATAACCGATAACTGATAATCAATAACCGATAACTGATAATCAATAACCGATAACTGATAACTGATAATCAATAACTGTTAACTGATAATCAATAACCGATAACTGATAACCGATAACTGATAACTGATGATCAATAACCGATAACTGATAACTGATAATCAATAACCGATAACTGATAACTGATAACTGATAATCAATAACCGATAACTGATAACCGATAACTGATAACCAATAACTGATAATCAATAACCGATAACTGATCATCAATAACTGTTAATCAATAACTGATAATCAGTAACTGATAATCAATAACCGATAACTGATCATCAATAACTGTTAATCAATAACTGATAATCAGTAACTGATAATCAATAACCGATAACTGATCATCAATAACTGATAATCAGTAACTGATAATCGTGTCTGTGTGTTTTACCTCATCCTGACTGTAATAATGTGCAGCCGGAGGTCCTGATCAGGTGACGCAGTGCGGCGTTGGTGCTCTTCGCGCTGACTGACTGGCTTTAATGAGCTTTTCCAGGATTTTTCCCTGGTTTGAGTCTGAAGTGCCGAACCGCTCAGACGGGATCAGTTCAGCAAGCGGAGCTGAGAAAATGCGCCAGCAGAGCAGAGCAGAACAGAGCAGAACAGAGCAGAGCAGAACAGAGCAGAGCAGAGCAGAGCAGAACAGAGCAGACCAGACCAGAGCAGAACAGAGCAGACCAGAGCAGAGCAGAGCAGAGCAGAGCAGACCAGAGCAGAACAGAGCAGAGCAGAGCAGAGCAGAACAGAGCAGAACAGAGCAGAGCAGACCAGACCAGACCAGACCAGAGCAGACCAGACCAGAGCAGAACAGAGCAGAGCAGACCAGACCAGAGCAGAGCAGAACAGACCAGACCAGAGCAGAGCAGAACAGAGCAGAGCAGAACAGAGCAGAGCAGAGCAGACCAGAACAGAACAGAGCAGAGCAGACCAGACCAGAGCAGAGCAGAGCAGACCAGACCAGAGCAGAACAGAGCAGAGCAGAGCAGACCAGAGCAGAGCAGAGCAGAGCAGACCAGACCAGAGCAGAACAGAGCAGAACAGAGCAGAGCAGACCAGACCAGAGCAGAGCAGAGCAGACCAGACCAGAGCAGAGCAGAGCAGACCAGACCAGAGCAGAGCAGAACAGAGCAGAGCAGAACAGAGCAGAGCAGACCAGACCAGAGCAGAGCAGAGCAGACCAGACCAGAGCAGAACAGAGCAGAGCAGACCAGACCAGAGCAGAGCAGAGCAGACCAGACCAGAGCAGAACAGAGCAGAGCAGAGCAGAACAGAGCAGAGCAGACCAGACCAGAGCAGAGCAGAGCAGACCAGAGCAGAGCAGAGCAGAGCAGAGCAGAACAGACCAGACCAGACCAGAGCAGAGCAGAGCAGAGCAGAACAGACCAGACCAGACCAGAGCAGAGCAGAGCAGAGCAGAGCAGACCAGACCAGACCAGACCAGAGCAGAGCAGAGCAGAGCAGAACAGACCAGAGCAGAGCAGAGCAGAGCAGAGCAGAACAGACCAGAGCAGAGCAGAGCAGACCAGACCAGACCAGACCAGAGCAGAGCAGACCAGACCAGACCAGACCAGAGCAGACCAGAGCAGAGCAGAGCAGAGCAGAACAGACCAGACCAGACCAGAGCAGAGCAGAGCAGAGCAGAGCAGAGCAGAACAGACCAGAGCAGAGCAGAGCAGAGCAGAGCAGAGCAGACCAGACCAGACCAGACCAGACCAGACCAGAGCAGAGCAGAGCAGAACAGACCAGAGCAGAACAGACCAGACCAGACCAGACCAGAGCAGACCAGAGCAGACCAGAGCAGAGCAGAGCAGAACAGACCAGAGCAGAGCAGAGCAGAACAGACCAGAGCAGAGCAGAGCAGAGCAGAACAGACCAGAGCAGAGCAGAGCAGACCAGAGCAGAGCAGAGCAGACCAGAGCAGAACAGAGCAGAGCAGAGCAGACCAGAGCAGAACAGAGCAGAAGAGAGCAGAGCAGAGCAGAGCAGAGCAGAGCAGAGCAGAGCAGACGTGACGTTTACCTGCGGAAATAATCCCGTCTGTCCGTGCGGATCTGAGTACAGATTAAAGGGCTCATATCCTGCGTTTGTGTCGACGCAGCCGATGAACAGTTTGCGTCTGCAGGTGTTTCAGTGCTGGTTCAGCTGCGCTGCTGATGCTGACGGCCTCGTTATTAATCCCTGTACTTAATTAGCGACTGTCTAACGATGAACGCTGGGATTCGGCTCGTCAGCACTGATGGAAGTTTAGTGTATAAAAGGGTTAAAACTGTGAAAACCCTCGTATTGTAATTCTGTAACGCTGATCTGATGATGCGTTTTAAATAATCAGATTAACGAGTTGCCAGGTTATCGGTTATAATTATCAGCTGTAATGAAAATAATAACGGTCAGTTATTATTAATGGTCAGTTTTCCACGTTTTCTGTGCGGATAATCTGGATTATGTGTGTTTGTGTCTGCAGTGCCCACGACCTCACCAAGTGGGATTTATTCACCAGCAACTACAGACTCCTGAACACCGGCCTGCAGAACGGGGACATGCCTGAGCAGGTGCTGACCTCTGACCTCTGACCTCTCCCGCCTCACCTGTCCTGTAGCGTGTTTGTGTTGTGTTTATATGTGTGTTTGTGTGGTTTCAGATCGTGATTCACGCCCTGCAGTGCACTCATTACGTCATCCTGTGGAACCTGGCGAAGGTCTCAGAGGGCAGCTCCCAGAAGGTGAGGAAAACACACACACAGACACTCACACAGACACACACACAGACACACACACACACAGACACACACACAGAGACACACACACACACACACAGACACACACACAGACACACACACAGACACACACACAGAGACACACACAGACACACACACAGAGACACACACAGACACACACACACACAGACACGCACACACACACACACCACACACACACAGACACACACACACACAGACACACACACACAGACACACACAGACACACACACACAGAGACACACACAGACACACACACAGACACACACACAGACACACACACACACACACACAGACACACACACACACACAGACACACACACAGACACACACACACACACAGACACACACACAGACACACACACACACACACACACACACACACACACACAGACACACACACACAGAGACACACAGACACACACACACACACACACACACACAGAGACACACACAGACACACACACACACACACAGAGACACACACACACACACACACACACACACAGACACACACACACAGAGACACACACAGACACACACACAGACACACACACACACACTCACACACACACAGACACACACACACAGAGACACACACAGACACACACACACAGAGACACACACAGACACACACACACACACACTCACACACACAGACACACACACACAGAGACACACACACAGACACACACACACAGAGACACACACAGACACACACACAGACACACACACACAGAGACACACACAGAGACACACACAGACACTCACACACAGAGACACACACACAGAGACACACACAGACACACACAGAGACACACACAGACACACACACACACACACAGACACACACACACAGAGACACACACAGACACACACACAGACACACACACAGACACACACACACACACAGACACACACACACAGACACTCACACACACACAGACACACACACACAGAGACACACACAGACATACACACACAGAGACACACACAGACACACACACACACACACTCACACACACACAGAGACACACACAGACACACACACAGACACACACACAGACACACACACACACACAGACACACACACACAGACACTCACACACACACAGACACACACACACAGAGACACACACAGACATACACACACAGAGACACACACAGACACACACACAGACACACACACACAGAGACACACACAGACATACACACACAGAGACACACACAGACATACACACACAGAGACACACACAGACACACACACAGACACACACACAGACACACACACACACACAGACACACACACACAGACACTCACACACACAGACACACACACACAGAGACACACACACAGACACACACACACAGAGACACACACAGACACACACACAGACACACACACACAGAGACACACACAGACACACACACACACACAGAGACACACACAGAGACACACACAGACACTCACACACAGAGACACACACACAGAGACACACACAGACACACACAGAGACACACACAGACACACACACACACACACACACACACAGACACACACACACAGAGACACACACAGACACACACACACACACACACACACAGAGACACACACACAGAGACACACACACAGAGACACTCACACACAGAGACACAAACAGAGACACACACACACACACACACAGACACACACAGAGACACACACACAGAGACACACAGACACACACACACACACACACACACAGAGACACACACACAGAGACACACAGACACACACACACACACACACAGACACACACACAGACACACACACACACACACAGACACACACAGAGACACACACACAGAGACACTCACACACAGAGACACAAACAGAGACACACACACACACACACACAGACACACACAGAGACACACACACAGAGACACACAGACACACACACACACACACAGACACACACACAGACACACACACACACACACAGACACACACAGAGACACACACACAGAGACACTCACACACAGAGACACACACACACACACACACACACACACACACAGAGACACACACAGAGACACACACACACACACACACACACAGACACACACAGAGACACACACAGAGACACACACACAGACACACACAGAGACACACACAGAGACACTCACACACAGAGACACACACAGAGACACACACAGACACACACACACAGACACACACAGAGACACACACAGAGACACTCACACACAGACACACACACACACACACGCACACAGAGACACACACAGAGACACTCACACACAGAGACACACACACACAGACACACACACACACTCACACACAGAGACACACACACAGAGACACACACAGACACACACAGAGACACACACACAGAGACACTCACACACAGAGACACACACACACACAGACACACACACACACACAGACACACACACACACAGACACACACACACACAGAGACACACACACACACACACACACACACACACACAGAGACACACACAGAGACACACACACAGACACAGACACAGACAGAGACACACACACAGAGACACTCACACACAGAGACACACACACACAGACACACACACACACACAGAGACACACACAGACACACACAGAGACACACACACAGAGACACACACACACAGACACACACACACACACAGACACACACACACACAGACACACACACACAGAGACACACACACACACACACACACACACACACACACAGAGACACACACAGAGACACACACACAGAGACACACACAGACACACACACACACAGACACACACACACAGAGACACACACACACACACACACACACAGAGACACACACACACAGAGACACACACACACAGACACACACACACACAGACACACACACACAGAGACACACACACACACACACACACACACACACACAGAGACACACACACACAGAGACACACACACACACACACACACACACACACAGAGACACACACACACAGAGACACACACACACAGACACACACACACACACAGAGACACACACAGACACACACAGAGACACACACACACAGACACACACACACACACAGACACACACACACACAGACACACACACACAGAGACACACACACACACACACACACACACACACACAGAGACACACACACACACACAGACACACACACAGACACTCTCTCTCTCAGGCGTTACGACACACTGCTGTCTGTAAATCGCCCCAGCCGAACTTCAGTCCGCGTTTATAAAGTGTTTATTTGTGTAGTTCAGGATCGTTTGCTGCTGTCATGAAAGCCCAGATGTTGCAACCCGAATGTGAAGAAGAGCCGTTTTGTCTTTTAAACTAATATCAATCCACCTTGAGAACCTCAGCGTTTACCAGACTTACTCTGCTCTGCTTTCAGCTTTAGCCCAG
>NW_023494794.1:16521516-16539016 GCF_904425465.1 Colossoma macropomum | reverse complement strand
ATTAACGGTCTGCGTGTGTGTCCAGTACGCAGGTAGCGTGGATGCTGGCCCAGCGGCAGCAGCAGGAGAGAGCCAACATCCAGAACGCCAAGATGAGGAGCCACATGCAGCACGCCATGTGAGTGTATTAGCGCAGTCTGATGGTCTGAGTGGAGGTATCCACAGAAACGCACAGGAAGTGGAAAAGCAGTGGCCGCTTAGACACAGGAACTTCACACCTTTACACCTTCATACTGTTATACCTTTACACCGTTACACCTTTATACCGTTACACCTTTACACCGTTACACCTCTACACTGTTACACCTTTACACCGTTACACCATTACACCTTTACACCGTTACACCTCTACACCTTTACACCGTTACACCTCTACACCGTTACACCATTACACCTCTACACCATTACACCTCTACACCTTTACACTGTTACACCTGTGTAATGGTATAAAGGTGTGAAGGTGTAACGGTGTAGAGGTGTAACAGTGTAAAGGTATAACAGTATGAAGGTGTAAAGGTGTAACGGTGTAAAGGTATAACAGTATGAAGGTGTAAAGGTGTAATGGTGTAAAGGTATAACAGTATGAAGGTGTAAAGGTGTAATGGTGTAGAGGTGTAGCGGTATAACACCGTTACACCTCTACACCTTTACACCGTTACACCTCTACACCGTTACACCTTTACACCGTTACACCTCTACACCTTTACACCGTTACACCTTCACACCTTTATACCATTACACCTTTATACCGTTACACCTCTACACCTTCACACCGTTACACCTTCACACCTTTATACCTTACACCGTTACACCTTTACACCGTTACACCGTTACACCTTTACACCTTCATACTGTTATACCGCTACACCTTTATACCGTTACACAGTTACACCTTTACACCGTTACACCTTTACACCGTTACACCTTTACACCTTCATACTGTTATACCGCTACACCTTTACACCTTTACACCTTCATACTGTTATACCTTTACACCGTTACACCTTCACACCTTTATACCATTACACCTTTATACCGTTACACCTCTACACCGTTACACCTTCACACCTTTATACCATTACACCTTTATACCGTTACACCTCTACAGCGTTACACCTCTACACCTTTACACCGTTACACCTCTACACCTTTACACCGTTACACCTTCACACCTTTATACCATTACACCTTTATACCGTTACACCTCTACACCTTTACACCGTTACACTTTCACACCTTTATACCGTTACACCTTTATACCTTTATACCGTTACACCTTTATACCTTTATACCATTACACCTTTATACCATTACACCTCTACACCTTTACACCGTTACACCTTTACACCGTTACACCTTTATACCGTTACACCTTTATACCATTACACCTTTACACCATTACACCTCTACACCTTTACACCGTTAGACCTTTACATCGTTAGACCTTTACACCGTTACACCTTTACACTGTTACACCTTTACACCTTCATACTGTTATACCGCTACACCTTTACACCGTTACACCGTTACACCTTTACACCTGCATACTGTTATACCTTTACACCGTTACACCTTTACACCTTTACACCGTTACACCTTCATACTGTTATACCTTTACACCGTTACACCTCTACACCTTTACACCGTTACACCTTTACACCTTCATACTGTTATACCTTTACACCGTTACACCTTTACACCGTTACACCTTTACACCGTTACACCTTGCTCCATGGGCTACATTTGAGAGTTGTGTCGGGGGTTAAACAGTCTCAGTCAAGTATATAGGAAGTTGGGATCTCGATCTGAAGCGACTGACGGCGCGAGAGGAGAAACGAGTGAGCCCCTCGATTGAACTCTGAAGTGATCAGAGACCCTCAGATATGATCAATCATGTTTGATATTTATGAGTCCTGCAGTGAGAGAAGGTCAGAGATTCACTCAGCGAGTGACTCGATCAGCCAATCAGAGCTGGAAGAGGGAGAAACAGGCGGAGACGCGCCTGAGCAGCGGAGACGGAGACGGAGGAGCCGCGAGTGAAACACAGCAGATCAGAGCCGAAATCATGATTCTGGTGTTGATCCAGATCAGCTCAGTGTCTTTACAGCTTCAGCTCAGCTGCAGGTTGTAGTGAAACGTTTCTCCAGCTCTCACTGAATCAGCGCTTCTCTCCACAGATCAACGCCCAGTTTAACTTCCGCCGTGCATTAAAGCTCAAACAGGGCCAGTTCAGCTCTGTGTGTGTCATGTGATCTGAGGAATTCTGGGAGTTTGAGTTCTTATTCGGAGCCTAAAATCGTTCTGTGTGTTGTTCTCTCTCGTTGCTCTGCCGTTCAGTGTGATGATCTCCGCTTTAGAAACCTGGGAACATTTTAAAGTCGTGAGAGACGCTCAGCCTCAGTGAAGCGCAGACGGCGCCCCCCGGGCACAGAATCACACGCACCGACTTTTCCACTTGAATGGCCTTTCAGTGTTCGGTCAGACAGTCTCTCCTGACTCAGGGTGTTTCTCAAGTAATCAACACAAGCAAGAAAAGTTCCTTTCTCATGATGCGCTGCTCTCTGGCGCTGTCAGGAGTGATTTGAAGAGGTTACTGACGTTTACTCAGCTGTCGCTCAGATCTGTGGCCGTGAAAAGTGCTGGTCGTTGATTGAAGCCGATTCTTCTGTCCTCTTTGTTAAATCCACAGTGACGACATACAGACGCCACGCCTGCTTCAGATAGATAGACTGATACTTTACTGATCCTGAAGGACATTTAGCAGACAGTATCAGTCAAACAACACAGCACAGTTATAATAATAAGGGTGATACAATATAAAAAGAATATACACAAAAAAACTCTACAGGCATAAATACTGATAGTTAATACACATAAATATGCAATAATTCAGTAGTTCAGTGTGTTCTAGAGCAGAGAACGTTGTTCAGTGCGATTAGGCTTCCACATCATTTTCCTGAAACCAGTCACGGATTTCTTGAACCGTTTTGTCCATAACACCAAAATAAGTTCCTCATAGTGACCCATAGAGTCAACATCTGATCCAGTGACTGTGCCGGACCTCCTCGGTGGACACTGTGGGCCTCGGTGGGTGTTGTGAGTGCACGAGTCACCCGTGAGCTTCCTGAGTTTTAAGAAGTCACTGTCTGCTGTCAGAGTGGAGACGGTGCTGCTAGCTGGGCTCTCGACCGCGGCAGGACTTAAACTTAGTGACTGCAGTGCTTTTAAAAACTGGTCACATCAGACTGTTGGCTGCCCCCTGGTGTCGTGGAGGTCGGTCTCTATCCATAGTAGATAGTAGACAAATGTCGCTGTTCCATAATGAAAGTGAGTTGACGAACATTTTAGTGGGGGCAAATGCCCCCCTTGTCTCCCTCAAAAGACCCCCCCCGCCCCCCGCCTCGCTCCATAGAGCAGAATTTTTCAGTAAGGCTGGACGATTTAAGCCCATTTATGATTGTCGAGAAAGAATTTCCCTCAGTTCTCCTCTTGGACGGAGTTTGGGCATCACTCTTATGCTGCGTCACATTTACGTTAAAAAAACATCATTCCGTCCCTCAGCGATCTGACAGTGAGGCCGCCAGCGGCGTGAAGCCACCCAGACGTTGGAGCTGGCAAAAACAGATGATTATCAGAGGAGAGCTTTAACAGTGTAGACTAGTGTTTGAGGTGGAGACAGGCAGGGGGCGCTCTGCACAACTTACCCAGCGTTCAGTACAGATTACAGAATCTGTGTCCTTCACACAGCTTCACTCTTTCATTTCAGTCTGTCCATCTGTCTGTCTGTGTGTCTGTGAATGTATTTATGTATCTGTCTGTCTGTCTGCGTCTGCCAGTCCCTGTCTCTCTCTCTCTCTGTCTGTCAGGATAGGATTAGCTCTCCATGAGGAGGTGGGTAAAGTGTTCCGCAGGTCGTCTGTGATGTCTGTGATCTGTAACGCTGCCTTTACTCCAGAAAAAGGAGAAAACGTGTTAAAGCGCTTCATTTCGCCGTCATTTCGTTTGCCCCGCTGTCTGGCGTCGGCGTCTCCGTTAGCTGGGGGGTCACAGTGAACAGTCGACTTCACTGCATGAAGTCGGATCAGACTTGCTCTGTCATTTTATCATGTTCCGAGTTGGACTGCAGGACGGTAACGTTGCGTATCGAGTCTGCACTGAAACTCCGTCTCCGCAGGATCATTTCAGCGGCATGTCGGTTAACGTGGGGTTAATATGACCGAGAGTGTTTATTGAAGGTGACAGACAGAATCTTCACTGACGGTGGATTCAGACGATAAAACTCACTGAGAAACACCAGGAATAATAACGTCTCCCTCCGCACTACACTGATCCTGAGTAGAGCTTCTGTCTGTCTGTCTGTCTGTCCAGCTAAATATCTGTCTGTTTATATCTGTCAGTGCTTCCTTATGTATGAGTCTGTCTGTCTGTGTGTAAATCTGTCCATACACAGCGACTCCTGTTCTGCTGCTCTCTCTGGTTCTTCAGGTTCTCCTCTGCAGGTGGTTTGATGTTGTGACTCTCGGCTGTTTAAAGTCACTCCTGCAGAGTCACAGTGACTCATTCATTTACCTTCACTCTATAGTTAAACACCTGTCTGTTCACACTGCGCTCTCTCTCTCTCTCTCTCTCTCTCTCTCTCTCCTCTCTCTCCGTCTCTCTCTCTCTCCTCCCTCTCTCTCTCTCTCTCTCTCTCTCTCTCCCTTTCTCCCTTCTCTCTCTCTCTCTCTCCGTCTCTCTCTCTCCCTCCCTCTCTCCTCTCTCTCTCTCTCTCTCTCTCCTCTCTTTTTCTCCGTCTCTCTTTCCGTCTCTCTCTCTCTGTCCCCCCTTTGTGATTAACGGTTGCCCTGATGGTTCTTCACCCTCTCAGTCCGGTGTCAGGGTCTGTCCCGTCGTCCCCTGTGTTCGTCCTCGTTGGTGTAAGCGTGCAGAACCGCAGGGTTCTGGGTTTAAAGCGAGTGTTTATTATGCGCTTCACAGAGACGAATCACGCCGAGTTTAAAGTGACCGTGAGTTTCTGAAGGTGTTATAATTAAAACGCGTTTGTCGTTGTTTTGCTCACCCCAGTCGGCGAAGCACAGGGCTGATGGAGGACGACGAGGAGCCGATCGTGGAGGACGTGATGATGTCATCAGAGCAGCGTCTGGAAGACCTGAACGAGGGCATGGACTTCGACACCATGGACATCGATCTGGTACGACCAATCACAGTACAGAACACAGAACTGCACCAACCAATCAGAACATGAGGACAGCCAGTCACAGCACAGAACGTTAATTACTAAGAGCTAACGATTAGTCTGTAATTCAGATCATCATATCGCCCCCTACACTTTCTGTAGTGTATTACAGTCTGTCAGAGTGATAGTGAGGGTGGTGGTGTTTGTGACAGTAAGGGTGGTGAGGGTGATAATGAGGGTGATGGTGAGGGTGTTATTGATGTTGAGGGTGGTGGTGATGGTGAGGGTGGTAGTGAGGATGGTGAGGGTAATGGTGGTGGTGGTGATGGTGAGGGTGGTGATGGTGAGGGTGATAGTGAGGATGGTGAGGGTAATGGTGGTGGTGGTGATGGTGAGGGTGGTGATGGTGAGGGTGATAGTGAGGATGGTGAGGGTAATGGTGGTGGTGGTGATGTTGAGGGTGGTGGTGATGGTGAGGGTGGTAGTGAGGATGGTGAGGGTAATGGTGGTGGTGGTGATGGTGAGGGTGGTGATGGTGAGGGTTATAGTGAGGATGGTGAGGGTAATGGTGGTGGTGATGGTGAGGGTGGTAGTGAGGATGGTGAGGGTAATAATGGTGGTGGTGGTGAGGGTGATAGTGAGGATGGTGAGGGTAATGGTGGTGGTGGTGATAGAGAGGGTGAGGGTAATGGTGGGGGTGAGGGTGAGGGTAATGGTGGTGGTGAGGGTGATGGTGCGGGTGATGGTGAGGGTGGTCGTGCGGGTGATGGTGAGGGTGGTGCTGAGGGTGATGGTGAGGGTAATGGTGGTGGTGATGGTGAGGGTAATGGTGGTGGTGATAGTGAGGGTGTTAGTGATGGTGAGGGTGGTGATCGTGAGGGTAGTAGTGAGGGTGGTGATAATGAGGGTGTTAGTGATGTGAGGGTAATAGTGGTGGTGAGGGTGGTGATAGTGAGGGTGATAGTGATGGTGATGGTGAGGGTAATAGTGGTGGTGGTGGTGAGGGTGGTGATAGTGAGGGTGTTAGTGATGGTGAGGGTAATAGTGGTGGTGAGGATGGTGATGGTGAGGGTAATGGTGGTGATGGTGAGGGTAATAGTGAGGGTGATGGTGAGGGTGTTAGTGAGGGTGAGGGTGGTGATAGTGAGGGTGTTAGTGATGGTGAGGGTAATGGTGGTGATGGTGAGGGTAATAGTGAGGGTGTGGGGTGTAGTGAGGGTGAGGGTGGTGATAGTGAGGGTGTTAGTGATGGTGAGGGTAATAGTGGTGGTGAGGGTGGTGATGGTGAGGGTAATGGTGGTGTTGGTGAGGGTGGTGATGGTGAGGGTAATAGTGAGGGTGGTGATGGTGAGGGTGATAGTGAGGGTAATGGTGGTGGAGCTGGTGAGGGTGGTGATAGTGAGGGTGTTAGTGATGGTGAGGGTGGTGATAGTGATGGTGATGGTGAGGGTAATAGTGGTGGTGGTGGTGAGGGTGGTGATAGTGAGGGTGTTAGTGATGGTGAGGGTGGTGATAGTGATGGTGAGGGTAATAGTGGTGGTGGTGGTGAGGGTAATAGTGGTGGTGGTGGTGATAGTGAGGGTGATAGTGATGGTGATGGTGAGGGTGTTAGTGATGGTGAGGGTGGTGATAGTGATGGTGAGGGTAATAGTGGTGGTGGTGGTGAGGGTGGTGATAGTGAGGGTGTTAGTGATGGTGAGGGTGGTGATAGTGATGGTGATGGTGAGGGTAATAGTGGTGGTGGTGGTGAGGGTAATAGTGGTGGTGGTGGTGATAGTGAGGGTGATAGTGATGGTGAGGGTGATGGTGAGGGTAATAGTGAGGGTGATGGTGAGGGTGTTAGTGATGGTGAGGGTGGTGATAGTGATGGTGATGGTGAGGGTAATAGTGGTGGTGGTGGTGAGGGTGATGGCCGCATCTGAGTTGTTTAATCTGCTGTGTGTGTTTGATTGTTTGCAGCCTCCGTCTAAAAACCGCAGAGAGCGCTCGGAGCTCAAGCCTGATTACTTCGACCCCGCCTCCATCATGGACGACTCGGTGAGACTCTTCAGCCTTCTGTCCATCCCTTTATCATCCTTTCCATCCATCCTCCATCAGTCTGTCTGTCCCTCCCTCCATCTATTACTCTCCATTTATCCATTTGCTCATCCATCCAACCATCTTTCTGCCTCTTTATTCATCCCTGTCCTTTTATTCTGTTCCTCCCTTCATTATTATCATTATTATTATGCAAACTCTTATTATTATATCAAATTATTATACAAAATTCTGTTGATTCTCTAAACTTTCAGCTCCATTTCAGTAAAAATAAATGTACAGTTTATTTCTGTGTTCAGATTTTTAGATAATCATCTATCAGGTTCGTGTTTCTCCACCGTGACGTGTTGTTCTGTGTTTTAGGTGCTGAACGTCTCGATGTTCTGATCCGTTCTGCTCTGGTCGGAGTGGATGAGCGAGAGACAGAGAGAGAGAGAGAGAGAGACAGAGGAGCAGACAAACAGACAGACAGACAGACGCTCTCTTCCTGCACACACACTTCCTGTTTGTCCAGCTGTGGAGTCCGGCTGCACTTCCTCCTTTAACTCTTCAGTTTCTGCAGTTTAACTCTCGGCACGGCGCAGTGCAGCGCCCCCTGCTGGAGCGCAGCCTCGCAAACAGCCACAACACTCATCTTAACAAACAAACAGCTCCAGACGCTCTTTTCTAAAGGCAGTGTAGAAACGGCTTTTCTGTTTTTGTAACTTATAGCAGAGTTTTTGATTTGTAGGTTATTTTCTAAAGACAATCAGCTGTAAATCAGAACTTTATAAACTCGAGACGAGTATTTAAATCGACGTTTCTAAGCAGATTTCCTGTGTGGGACGCGGGTTTAGAGGCTTACCGTGTTTTCGTTTGTGTTTGTTTTTATTTCCCTCTGTGGACTCGTTAATGAGGATCTTCCTCAACGTACGAAACCCCCTCGGTCGCCGTGACGGCGTCGCACTCCGGGGAGACGCCGATCGGGCCGGAGCGACACGTCTCCGCGTTTCTATTGCTCCTTTATTCTCACGGCCGTGGCCTATAGGGTGAAACCTTAAAGCACCCCCCCAAACCCCCCCCAGTGCTCGCTCAGGACGGGTCGGACGGAGCGCGTCTTCACAGAGTCATCGTTTATTTTACCGCCTGAATGAAAAACTCGCAGAGAGAGAAACGTAAAGTGCTTCGACTCTGATATACTCCATTTAAATTAGCTATATTAGGTATTATAATATATTGTTATATATCTCTAAAGTATATAATTATATATTATATATTCTACACAAACGTGTGAAAATGTGAATTGGTGCTGATTTTTTTGTATTTAAGTTGTTTTTCCACCGCAGCCACAGATCCGCCGGACTGTACCGCGTTTGCGGTCAGACTGCAGATCAGACGTTTTTCTTTTCGCTAAATCTTTTTCTGTTTTTCTCCTTTTTTCCTTTCGTTTTGCATCGTCGTGTTTCCTGTTTGTGTTTTTCTTTTTTATTTTCGGGGTGGGCCGGTGTTTTTTTGGGGTCTGAATCATGAATATGTTAGCGAGGGTGTGTTTCCATGGTGACGGTGTAATCGCAGTGAGGCGACTGTGGGACTCAAACACAGCGTTCAGGATCGAAATGAATATTTATGAAGTTTGGATCACTTATTTTTGAAAATTCGTCACAGTTTAATTTCACCCCCCCATCTCTGTGTTGAACTGCTGAACGAGTGCATGAGTGTGTGAGTGTGTTCGAGTGTGTGCGCGCGCGTGTGTACATGTATAATATGATATCGGACTGTATATAAATCCAAGTGTTTTTTATTCTATTTACAAAAAAACAATGTCCACTGTTCCATTTCCTGTTTGTATTTATGTCGGAGACAGAAGAACCTTTTGGAACAAAATAAACCCTCAGCTGTGATTTCAACTCTCTCAGCTTCCACTGTGTGTCCAGCAGGGGGCGCCAAGGCGCCGAGCACAGCTCCACTGACTGCTACAGCAGCGCCTCAGACATCAGGCAGTGAATTCATAACCATTTCATGTAGGAACTTTCTGTGAGGGAGCTTTTAGAGGTGGACATCTGGTTCCTATCACCACCACTGTGAACAGTTCTGACTCGGCAAGTTTATCTAGAACAGAGAACCGCTCTGAACGACAGAGTTTACGATGAATGTTTACATCTTAACCACTTAATTATGCAGAAAATTTGGAAAAATCGGTGAACTTCCCCTTTAAATACAGTAGGCAGACAGAACAGAACAGGCAGATTGAACACAAAATGCAGAATGTGAAGGAGAACTCCACCCATTTTCTAAATTTTTCTCCATAATTAACTGGTTAAGATGTAAACAGAGCGGGTTCAGAGTGGTTTGGTGTGAAACGCTCTGTTCTAGATAAATGTACCGAGTCAGAACTGTTCACAGTGGTGGTGATAGGAACCAGACGTCCACCTCTAAAAGCTCCCTCACAGAAAGTTCCTACATGAAATGGTTATGAATCACTGCCTGATGACTGAGACACTGTTTTATGATCGTTTAGAGAACTTAAACTCCATTCATGGTGGAGGGAGACATGCAGGGCGCTGTGAGGCAAAATAGTCCCAAAGAAAACTTATTATTTCAGATTTTCCACTATTTTCCATCATCAACATTCCATATAAACTCAGAAGACTCGTGTAGGTTCACTGGTGGTTCTGGATAGTAAATAAAATGTCTATATCTGTGTTGTAGTCATGGCGACCCCTGGTTCCTATCACCACCACTGTAAAGACATCTGAACCATTTCACACCAAACCACTCTGAATCTCTCTGATTACACCTCACTCACTGAATTATGGGGGAATTTTGAAAAATGGGTGGAGTTCCCCTTTAGGTAAAATGACTGCTACTTTACACTGTAAAGGAAGATCTGAAGTGAAAACATCTTAAACACAGTCAGCACGTCTGATATTTCTCATTATGAGACAGAAGGAACGTTGGGATTATTCCGCCTGTTTCTGCACATTTTTACCCATAATCCTAGTTTGGGATAAAAAATTGTCGAAATGATCCGCCGACAAAATAAAACAGATACTTAAACAGGTACTGAAAGGTCTGTTAGCAGGTCAGATGATCTGCTCTGGTTCTTCCAGCTGTTTCAGAAAGAGAAGTATTGGACATGATGACTGAGCCGTTTTCACTCACTGAGACAGTCTGATGATTCGCTTTAATGCAGATATTAATAAACACTGATGTTTACATCACTGCAGAAATTTGAAAAACCTGTGGGATTGCCCTTCAGTGCTCCCGTTTAATGTAAGCTTTAATTCTGACTGAAAGAACATTTAGCTGTTTAATCACAGAACCTCACTTTATTATTATTATTATTATTATTATTATCATCTTTCTTTTCTTCCCTCATTTCTTTCTTTAGTGTCTATCTTGTTCTCTACTCTCTTCGATCTCTCACTTCTCGCTTGCTTTTCTTTGATCTCTTTCCTTTTGTTCTCCCTCTCAGGATTTGGAACCCTCAGTGTGTTTTGGGGGGTTAAAGCAGAGATGATGTGATGTGGCGTTTTTGTGTGTGAGTGTGTGTGAGAGTGTGTGCGTGTGTGTGAGTGTGTGTGTGTGTGTGTGCGCTGATGTAAAATGATCTAGAGTGATCTGAGGGAGAACGTTCTCAGGCTCCAGTTGGTTCCTTGAGGAGGAGATGATGTCACTGCCTGTCGTTCTGCATCAGCACCGCCTCCAGACTCCGTCAGCTCTCACTAACTCACCCTCCAGCACGCAGGGTGTGTGGATGAAGAAAGGGGTCAGGGGTGTCTTGCGGGGGAGAGGGGGATGAAGAGAGAGAGAGGAGTGGAGAGATGAGAGAGAAACAGCCGCTAGCAGAGCAGGAGCTGAACCTCCTTCCACTGCAGGCTGTGTCCCAATTCTACACGCAGTCTGCTCAAACAGTCCAGCAGCCGTAATACAGCGTTCCAGCCTCCTCACAGCCTCACAGCGTTCCAGTCTTCCAGTCTTCCTCTGAGCTGCTCCGGTTCCACCCAGCAGTTCTACTCCAAACTGTAAGGAGGAAACGCTCGACTGAGTAACAGCCGAACCGAACCGGATCAGCTCTGATTAAACCGGCTCCGCTTCATTAAACCTGCGCTCAGCTGGGCGGAGCGTTCAGACACGCACTTAAAAACACGGTTCTTCAAAGGTTCTTCAGTGGAGAAAATGTCTCTTCATAGAACCATCAGCACCCAAAGAACAGGGTTCTCCAGATTGATGGAGGAAGTGCTGTGGACGGTTGGCTGACTCTTCACAGGAGGCGAATCCGGCTGCCCCTCATCATCATCACCCCCCCAATTTCAGCCCCGCCCACTTTTAATGGCCCAGCCTTCTTTTTAACACCGTTATTTAAATTTCCGGCTCCGCCTTAAACGGTGCAGGAGTTACATAATCAATCGTAACATATAAAAACACTTTTCTGGAGAAAATGGAAATTTAAAACGTTCCCTCAAAATAAGTGTTATTTTCACTCTGTCCACTGAGGGGCCCCGTATGGACACTCCGCTTCACAGCGTTCACATCTGTAGTTTATTTTAATTGTTTTGCAATGTTGTTTATTAAATGGCGATGATGTGAAGATGATGAAGACTCCGCTGACACCGTCTCGCTTGTATAAGATGTTTATTACAAAGTTAAACAGTCTCATATCGAGCACTGTAAAGTACCTGAGATCCGTGCCAATTCTGAAGTGTCCCCTCCAGACTAATATAGCCTACTGCCTATATAGGGTGCTTGTTTTCGCAAAAGGTAACAGAACATATGGTCCTTTTTAAAATGATCTCATCTGTCTGGAACCAAGAGAGGAAAGGAGAGGGGCCCCTCCCTATGGGGCCTTTGGACCAGGGGCCCCCTAACTTAAACATTCCAAACCTGCAAAAACAGAACATATAGAACTCCAGACACTACAGCATCAACTTAGCCTGAAAGTTAGGAGTGTTTTGCCGTCTTCTGTAAAGCTACTCTTTTAAAGATACTTCAGCAACTACAGAATAAAAGTCCTCTGTTCTTCTCTGTGGGGAAGCTGTGTTGGTGTGTGTTACTCTGCTCTGCTGTCTGAACACTGTCCTGTTAGAGTCCAGCTCACAGTGAGACTCGCCCGCCAGACAAACCAGCGCAGACCAGCACGTGTGTTTAGATGCTGGTTTGCTGGTCAAGCAGTGTGATCATGCTGGGTGACCAGCTAAACCAGTTTAGACCAGTATGGAATTCTGGCTCTCGAAGCTCCAGCGATGAACACACAACTTTTTCGTGTCTCAGTGGCTTTTAAGCTAATTAAGACGGTAAATCGGTAATCCAATTCGACTTTCCCGACGGACAAAATGATCAGATTTCAACTTAAATCGGACGGAAACCATTTGGAGTCTGAATTCTGATTCTTTAGTTTAGCGCTGGAGCTACGAGGCTAACGTAGCTAACAAACATGAAGTCGAATGTTTTCTGTAAATAAATCCACAAAACTGATCTGAAACTCATTAAACCACATCCGGATCTTCGCTACGGCGCCGTGTGGAAGGTCGCGCTAAATCTGGGGTGGAAAATTTGGTTTGATTGATCCTTTTCTCCATTTTGTTTATATTGGCTGATCATTTTAGTGTTTTGGTTTTATTTAGCTTCCCAGACCAGCTTGGAGTCCCAGAAGAGCTTTGAACCTCAGTCAAGTGTTTTCATATTTGCTATGTTGTCAGATTGAACCGAGTCTCAGCCTCAGACTCGACAATGATATGAGTCTTTTTATTGTTTGTGTATTTTGTTTGTTTCTCAACACTTTTGTTTATTTTTAGGTGCCTTTATGAGGCGCTTTTTTATTAACACGCAGATAATCTTACAGAAGGACATTAATATTAAATATAACTACAGATTTATTCAACAACTAAACACAAAATAATAAATAAATCAATAAAAACTAAACAAACCGAATATTAGCAGCTTTTTATTGCTGAGGCCTTTAAAAGACTTAATAAATCACTTTAATTCAGCTAAAAACTGAATCGATTGTCAGATTTGTGCCCGTTTTTTATTTATTTATTTATTTTAATGTTTATGAATGTTTTGTTTTTCGAGCCCGGCTTCCTGTCAGGGAGCGGAAGTGACCGGCGCCATGGCGACACTTCCGCCGCGCTGTGTTTGAAGCTCCGTTTCGCGCGGATCAAAAATAAAAATAAAGATTAAAATCATAAATGATTGAATATTGATAAATAAACACTAAGATCATAAATTATTGAATATCGCCGGTTAATCGCGGGTCGAGATGGAGGGGGGGCGGAAGCTGAACGCGCCGCGGGACTTCACGCGGGCAGCAGGTGAGCTAGCGGAGTTAGCATTCAGGCTAATAGACTTTCCCGTTCCACCTTAAATGGGTGAACCACTGCACCGTTTAAGGTGGAGCGGAGAGTCGAGCGAGGAGCTGTGAGGGTGTTTAAACTGATGATGTTCAGTTCATTAAAGTGTTTATCTGCCAGAATTCGGTCTTTCTGGGAGGCGAATTGAGGAAACACTAAAATGTGCGGTAAAAGGAGAATCGATGAGCGGGGCTGATCGATCAGCCGCTCGCGCCGCTGGAAGATCAGCCTTTTCTGACTTTGTTCTTTTTTCTGCTCCAAAAATGAAACACTAATAACGTTACCTTTACATGGCGACTCTGAGTGGCCGCAGGGTTTATGGAACAAATATGACGATGGTGCATTTACGAAGACGGAATTCAGTGTTTGTTGTGTCCGCGTTGTTGTTGGTGGTGTTGGCTGGACGGCAGGTGAGCAGCTGCACCTGGTCATTAGAGACTGGGGATCCAGTTCACTGTAGAACTGTAGAGCTATGACTGAGTTAAAGCTCTGTCTCTCTCTCTCTCTGTCTCTCTGTCTCTCTCTCTCTCTCTCTCTGTCTCTCTCTCTCTCTCTCTCTCTCTCTCTGTCTCTGTCTGTCTGTCTCTCTCTCTCTCTGTCTCTCTCTCTCTCTCTCTCTCTCTCTCAGTTCAATTCAGTTCAATGTTGCTTTAATGGGATGACAAATATTAACACTTGTATTGCCAAAGCTTTTGTAGGGAGATTAAGAACAAAGTACAACATATACAAAAAGCAATAACAGATATAACAGGTGTTATAATAATAATAATAATAATAATAATAAGCAGAATGTATGTGTTCATAGGTCTGTATCTCTGACATGGTGTGGTCACTCACTGTCCCTCAGAGTTCTCAAACACAGGACATGTTTTGGTGATTTTACTGAAGAATTCTGTTCTAATCTGAGTAAATTTGGTACATTCAGTCAGAAAGTGCAGCTCTGTCTCAGGCCTGTTCTGCTGGCACTGCTGGCACAGTCTTTCCTCTTTTGGCAGCCAAGACTTCCTGTGTCTGCCCGTCTCTATGGCCAGGCGGTGCTGACTGAGTCTGTACTTCATCAAGGTGGACCTCAGTTTAGGGTCAGTCAGTGTGCTCAGGTAATCTGCTACACTGTACTGACGATTTAGGGCCAATGTTAGTGGGGTGTTAGTGTGTGTTAGTGTGTGTTAGTGGGGTGTTAGTGGGGTGTTAGTGTGTGTTAGTGGGTGTTAGTGGGTGTTAGTGTGTGTTAGTGGGGTGTTAGTGTGTGTTAGTGAGGTGTTGGTGTGTGTTAGTGGGGTGTTAGTGTGTGTTAGTGGGTGTTAGTGAGGTGTTAGTGTGTGTTAGTGTGTGTCAGTGAGGTGTTAGTATGTGTTAGTGTGTGTTAGTGAGGTGTTAGTGTGTGTTAGTGAGGAGTTAGTGAGGTGTTAGTGTGTGTTAGTGAGGTGTTAGTGTGTGTTAGTGAGGTGTTAGTGGGGTGTTGGTGAGTGTTAGTGAGGTGTTAGTGTGTGTTAGTGGGTGTTAGTGTGTGTTAGTGTGTGTTAGTGTGTGTTAGTGTGTGTTAGTGAGGTGTTAGTGGGGTGTTAGTGTGTGTTAGTGAGGTGTTAGTGTGGTGTTAGTGGGTGTTAGTATGTGTTAGTGGGGTGTTAGTGTGTGTTAGTGAGGTGTTAGTGTGTATTAGTGGGTGTTAGTGTGTGTTAGTGTGTGTTAGTGTGTGTTAGTGAGGTGTTAGTGGGGTGTTAGTGTGTGTTAGTGATGTTTTAGTGGGGTGTTTGTGTGTGTTAGTGAGGTGTTAGTGGGGTGTTAGTGTGTGTTAGTGGGGTGTTAGTGTGTGTTAGTGAGGTGTTAGTGTGGTGTTAGTGTGTGTTAGTGGGGTGTTAGTGTGTGTTAGTGGGTGTTAGTGTGTGTTAATGGGGTGTTAGTGGGTGTTAGTGGGTGTTAGTGTGTGTTAGTGAGGTGTTAGTGGGGTGTTAGTGAGGTGTTAGTGTGGTGTTAGTGGGTGTTAGTATGTGTTAGTGGGGTGTTAGTGTGTGTTAGTGAGGTGTTAGTGTGGTGTTAGTGTGTGTTAGTGGGTGTTAGTGTGTGTTAATGGGGTGTTAGTGGGTGTTAGTGTGTGTTAGTGGGGTGTTAGTGTGTGTTAGTGAGGTGTTGGTGTGGGTGTTAGTGGGGTGTTAGTGTGTGTTAGTGGGGTGTTAGTGTGTGTTAGTGGGGTGTTAGTGTGTGTTAGTGAGGTGTTAGTGTGTGTGTTAGTGGGTGTTAGTGTGTGTTAGTGAGGTGTTAGTGGGGTGTTAGTAGTGTTAGTGAGGTGTTAGTGGTGTTAGTGAGGTGTTAGTGTGTGTTAGTGAGGTGTTAGTGGGTGTTAGTGTGTGTTAGTGAGGTGTTAGTGTGTGTTAGTGAGGTGTTAGTGTGTGTTAGTGAGGTGTTAGTGTGTGTTAGTGAGGTGTTGGTGTGTGTTAGTGGGGTGTTGGTGTGTGCTAGTGGGGTGTTGGTGTGTGTTAGTGGGGTGTTAGTGTGTGTTAGTGGGGTGTTAGTGTGTGTTAGTGGGGTGTTGGTGTGTGTTAGTGGGGTGTTGGTGTGTGTTAGTGGGGTGTTGGTGTGTGCTAGTGGGGTGTTGGTGTGTGTTAGTGAGGTGTTGGTGTGTGTTAGTGAGGTGTTAGTGTGTGTTAGTGAGGTGTTAGTGTGTGTTAGTGAGGTGTTGGTGTGTGTTAGTGGGGTGTTAGTGTGTGTTAGTGAGGTGTTGGTGTGTGTTAGTGGGGTGTTAGTGTGGTGTTAGTGTGTGTTAGTGAGGTGTTGGTGTGTGTTAGTGAGGTGTTGGTGTGTGTTAGTGGGGTGTTGGTGTGTGTTAGTGGGGTGTTAGTGTGTGTAGTGAGTGTTGGTGTGTGTTAGTGGGGTGTTAGTGGTGTTAGTGTGTGTTAGTGAGGTGTTGGTGTGTGTTAGTGAGGTGTTGGTGTGTGTTAGTGGGTGTTGGTGTGGTTAGTGGGGTGTTAGTGTGTGTTAGTGGTGTGTGTGTTAGTGAGGTGTTAGTGTGTATTAGTGGGTGTTAGTGTGTGTTAGTGTGTGTTAGTGAGGTGTTAGTGGGGTGTTAGTGAGGTGTTAGTGTGGTGTTAGTGTGGTGTTAGTGGGTGTTAGTATGTGTTAGTGGGGTGTTAGTGTGTGTTAGTGGGGTGTTAGTGGGTGTTAGTATGTGTTAGTGGGGTGTTAGTGTGTGTTAGTGAGGTGTTAGTGTGGTGTTAGTGGGTGTTAGTATGTGTTAGTGGGGTGTTAGTGTGTGTTAGTGGGGTGTTAGTGTGTGTTAGTGAGGTGTTAGTGTGGTGTTAGTGGGTGTTAGTATGTGTTAGTGGGTGTTAGTGGGGTGTTAGTGTGTTAGTGAGGTGTTAATGTGTGTTAGTGAGGTGTTAGTGTGTTAGTGAGGTGTTAGTGAGATGTTAATGAGGTGTTAATGTGTGTTAGTGAGGTGTTAGTGAGGTGTTAATGTGTGTTAGTGAGGTGTTAGTGTGTTAGTGAGGTGTTAGTGAGGTGTTAGTGAGATGTTAGTGAGGTGTTAATGTGTGTTAGTGAGGTGTTAGTGAGATGTTAGTGAGGTGTTACTGTGTGTTAGTGAGGTGTTAGTGAGATGTTAGTGAGGTGTTGGTGTGTGTTTGTAAGGTGTTAGTGTGTGTTTGTGAGGTGTTAGTGTGTGTTAGTGGGGTGTTAGTGTGTGTTAGTGAGGTGTTAGTGTGTGTTAGTGATGTGTTAGTGTGGTGTTAGTGGGGTGTTAGTGTGTGTTAGTGAGGTGTTAGTGTGTGTTAGTGGGGTGTTGGTGTGTGTTAGTGAGGTGTTGGTGTGTGTTAGTGGGGTGTTAGTGGGTGTTAGTATGTGTTAGTGGGGTGTTAGTGTGTGTTAGTATGTGTTAGTGGGTGTTAGTGGGGTGTTAGTGTGTGTTAGTGGGGTGTTAGTGTGTGTTAGTGAGGTGTTAGTGAGGTGTTAGTGTGGTGTT
>NW_023494794.1:16511516-16519016 GCF_904425465.1 Colossoma macropomum | reverse complement strand
GTGTGTGTGTGAGTGTGAGTGAGGTGTGGTGGGGTGTGTGTGAGTGTGTGTGTGTGTGTGAGTGAGGTGTGGTGGGGTGTGTGTGTGTGTGAGTGAGGTGTGGTGGGGTGTGTGTGTGAGTGTGTGTGTGTGTGTGAGTGAGGTGTGGTGGGGTGTGTGTGTGTGAGTGAGGTGTGGTGGGGTGTGTGTGTGTGTGTGAGTGTGTGTGTGTGAGTGAGGTGTGGTGGGGTGTGTGTGGGTGTGTGTGTGAGTGTGTGTGAGTGTGTGTGTGTGAGTGAGGTGTGGTGGGGTGTGTGTGTGTGTGTGAGTGTGTGTGTGTGAGTGAGGTCTGGTGGGGTGTGTGTGTGAGTGAGGTGTGGTGGGGTGTGTGTGTGTGAGTGAGGTGTGGTGGGGTGTGTGTGAGTGTGTGTGTGTGTGTGAGTGAGGTGTGGTGGGGTGTGTGTGTGTGTGTGAGTGAGGTGTGGTGGGGTGTGTGTGTGTGAGTGAGGTGTGGTGGGGTGTGTGTGAGTGTGTGTGTGTGTGTGAGTGAGGTGTGGTAGGGTGTGTGTGTGTGAGTGAGGTGTGGTGGGGTGTGTGTGTGTGAGTGAGGTGTGGTGGGGTGTGTGTGTGTGAGTGAGGTGTGGTGGGGTGTGTGTGTGTGTGTGTGAGTGAGGTGTGGTGGGGTGTGTGTGTGTGAGTGAGGTGTGGTGGGGTGTGTGTGTGTGTGTGTGTGTGTGTGTGTGTGTGTGTGTGTGTGAGTGAGGTGTGGTGGGGTGTGTGTGTGTGTGTGTGTGTGTGTGAGTGAGGTGTGGTGGGGTGTGTGCGGGGCGTCTGTTACCGGCGTTTTGCTGGGAGCATGGCGTCCCAAAGCCCCAGGCTGTATGAAAGCCTGTCTCGCCGGCATGGTGTAAAGGTGGAGTGCCGCGCGAGTGTGGAGGAGTGACGCGCGAGCGTGGAGGAGTGACGCGCGAGCGTGGAGGAGTGACGCGCGAGTGTGGAGGAGTGCTGTTTGGCGGCGGGGAGCGTCGTCGGGTACAATAATGTTGTGTCTGCTTCGCGTATGAATAGTGCTGTGGTGATGTTCCTGTCCACTGTGGACAAAGCCAACGAGCTGGTGCAGAGTGGACTCGTGATCAGTGATCAGTTCGTGTCTGTTCTGCCCCTCAGTACTCCCTCCAAAAGGATCATTCTGTCCAACGTCCCCCCCGTTTATCTCTGACGAGCTGATCGCTCAGGAGCTGTCCCGATTTGGGAAACTTGTCTCCCCCATTAAAAAGATCCCCCTCGGCTGTAAATCGCCCCTGGTGAAGCACCTGGTGTCGTTCAGGAGGTTGGTGTTCATGGTGCTGAGAGATGGTGAGGACGAGCTGGACCTGGTGTTGAAGTTCAGAGTGGAGGGGTTTGAGTACACGGTGTTTGTGTCGTCTGACACCAACATGAAGTGCTTCAGGTGCGGCCTGACCGGACACCTCGTCCGAGCCTGCCCTGAAAAACTCGGCGCTAACGCTAATGATGCCGGGAGCGCGGAGCGGCCGGGGCCTGCCACGGCTGAGCCCGCGGTGGCCGGCCCCCCTGCGGCTGCTACTTGAGCCTTTCCCGGCGGCGCTAACCGTGGAGGAGCCCGCTGTGGACGAGCCTGGTGGTGAGGAGCAGGAGCAGGGGATTCCTGACCCGGGGGAGCAAGATAACCAGGTGAGGGACAGCGGGACTGAGGTCAGTCTAGCTGGTACAGCAGTGGAGGCTACAGTGGAGGTGGAAATGGAAGAGGAGACTGTTTTTAAAGTTCCTCATAAAAGAAAGAAGCGGAACCGAGGGAAGGGCACTAAACAGGCCAACACAGACAGCAGTGCGGTGAATGAGGTGGAGTCTGAGAGCGAAGGCTCTCTGTCTGACTCGGGCTGGTCGGTGTGCTCGCAGGAAGAGAACATGGCTGTGCTCTATAAAGTTGATGATATAAGAAAGTTCTTGCGGGTCACTAAAGGCCAAAAGGGCATCCGTGTTTCCCAAATAGTTCACAGTTCATTCATGACGTCAGGCATTTTAGGAGGGAAGGGTCCTTCACCGCTTTAGAAGTCTACAGGCTGAAGAAGATCCTGACCAGACTGAATAAAGTGAGCACTGAGGATGAGAACTGACACTTCCTGCCCTCCCTGGTTCAGAATGGCCTCTGTTTTTATTGTGTTTTATCTATTTTATTTTTTAATGGGTGATGTCAGAGTGGCGAGTCTGAACATTAATGGGGCGAGAGACTGTGGTAAAAGGGCAAAGCTGTTTGAGTTGGTGAAGCAGAAGAGACTTGATGTAATATTTGTACAGGAAACGCATAGTGACGTCAGTAACACTGCAGACTGGGGTAAAGAGTGGGAGGGGCTTGCCTTTTTAAGTCATAACTCTTCTTCCAGTGGTGGGGTGGCTGTTCTTTTATCACAGAGTTTTACTCCTTATTCTTATTCAGTGGATGAAGTTTTAAATGGCAGACTTTTAAAAGTGACAGCGTGTTTTGAGAACACTGTTTTTGTTTTTATTTGTGTTTACGCCCCAACTGGGGGGATGGACAGGATGTCCTTTTTGGACACTCTGGACTCCATAATTGCAGGTTGTGGTTTCTGCTTTTACATGCTGTCTTACCTCCCCAGTTGGTTTTTCAGACCATTGTATGGTCCAGTGCACAGTAAGGAAGCGTAACGTTAAGCCACAGAGTGCATACTGGCATTTTAACACTGCGCTTTTAGAGGATGCCAATTTTAGAGAGTCTTTTACTTTTTTTTGGGATGTTTTTAGCTCAATGAAAACATCTTTTAGCTCCCTGCTACAGTGGTGGGACATAGCTAAAATACAAATTAAAGTATTCTGTCAGCAGTACACTCTCAATGTCACAAGGGACATAGCCAGATCTCTCAAAGCTCTGGAGACTGAAATAGTGGCGCTCCAGGGTTTAGCAGAGGCCACAGGAAATCGGGGGCATATTGAAGCTCTGGAAACTAAAAAGACTGCATTGGCTGACCTTTTAGGCATAACAGCACAGGGGGCGCTGGTCCGCTCACGTTTCCAGTGCGTGTCGGAAATGGATGCTCCTTCAAAGTTCTTCTTCGGTCTCGAGTGCAGAAATGGACAGAAAAGGTTTATGCATGCTGTGCGTACAGAATCAGGGGATCTCTTATCTGAGCCTTCTGAAATTCGGCAGCAGACAATCAGCTTTTTCTCAAAGCTGTACGAGAGCGAGTGGGCAGAGGCACGAGAGGTGGAGGAGGGATTCTTCTGTGACCTCAGCCAGCTCACGCGAGAGTCTGCTGCAGTGCTGGATGCAGATATCTCTCTGGGGGAGCTGTATGAGGCTCTCCAGGGCATGGAGAATGGTCGGGCGCCAGGTATTGACGGTCTCCCTGTTGAATTTTATAAAGCGTTTTGGTCAGTGTTGGGGCAGGATGTGCTGGATGTCCTCCAGAACAGCATAAGGGAAGGGAAGCTTCCGCTGAGCTGTCGGAGGGCCGTTCTAACCCTGCTACCCAAGAAGGGGGACCTAGCTGAACTGAAGAACTGGCGCCCCGTCTCTCTGTTGTGCACTGACTGCAAGCTGCTCTCAAAAACGTTAGCCTCGAGACTGGGGAAGGTGATGGAGCAGGTGGTTCACCTTGACCAGACGTACTGTGTGCCTGGAAGGTCAATTTTTGACAATGTATATCTAATCCGTGATGTTTTGGAAGTCTCCAGACTATTGGGCTTAAAGACTGGTCTCATTTTTTTGGATCAGGAAAAGGCATTTGACCGGGTTGAACATGCATATCTGTGGAAAGTTCTGGAGAACTTTGGTTTCAACCCAGGTTTTATAGCCATGATCAAGGTTTTGTACAGTGACGTTGAGAGTGTGCTCAAAGTTAATGGTGGTTTATGTGCTCCTTTTAAAGTGCACAGAGGTATTAGGCAGGGCTGTGCTCTGTCTGGCATGCTGTACTCTCTAGCTATTGAACCTCTGTTGTGCAAACTGAGAGACTGCATCTCCGGTTTGTTTATACCTGGCTGTTCTGCTCCACTGTGTGTCTCAGCGTATGCAGACGACCTTGTTGTGATAGCAAGTACCCAGACTGATGTGGATGTTTTAGATAGAATTTGAAATGATTTTAGGGTTTTATCGTCTGCAAAAGTAAACTGGACCAAGAGTGAAGCAGTTTTAGTTGGTGACTGGGATGGTGGGGAACCCGCGCTTCCAGATGGGTTGATGTGGAGAAGGGGTGGTTTTAAATATCTGGGGGTGTATCTGGGGGACAGTACCTGTAGTGCAGAGAACTGGGATGGCATGGTGGAAAAGATTAAAGGACGCCTCAGTAAGTGGAAATGGTTAGTCCCCCAGATGTCCTATCGGGGAAGGGTGCTTGTTATCAACAACCTCGCTGCATCATCGCTCTGGCATAAACTGGCCTGTGTGGACCCCCCACCGAATCTGCTGGCAAACCTGCAAGCCGTGCTAGTGGACTTCTTCTGGGATTGACTGCACTGGATTCCGCAGGGAGTTCTACATCTGCCAAAAGAGGAAGGGGGGCAAGGACTCGTCCACTTGGCTAGCAGGGCCGCTGCCTTCAGACTCCAGTTCATCCAGAGGCTTCTTGCTGGTCCCAGTGAGCTGGTTTGGAGGGCGGTATCTCGCACAATATTACACGCAGTAGGTGGTCTGGGGTTGGACAGAGCATTGTTTTTAATGAGCACAAAAACACTGGACATTGCTGGGTTGCCTGTTTTTTATCGAGGACTTTTTAAAATCTGGGACTTTTTTAATGTGGATAAACAGGCTGGCTCCGCTTTGCACTGGCTGTTGGAGGAGCCTCTTTTCAACGGCACACGACTGGACTTGGCGGGCACGATCACCCCTGCACTGACTAGAGTCTTGTTGTCATCGGGAGTCACAACCCTACGCCGGCTGGTGGACGTCGCCGGACCTCTCTCTCCTGAGGAACGCGAGCAGGTGAGGGCCTACAGTGCAGGGGTGGTCAGTCCTACAGAGCATGACCCATTCCCGGACATCACTATCACGCCGGACCTACAGGACTGTGAAGGCCCCCTTCTGGAGTGTGAGGGGGAGTCCAGAATGAACTTGGGGACAGTGTCTGGTAAGCTGCTGTACAGAGCCTGTGTGAAGGTACTGAATAAGAAAAGACTGCACAGTAGAACCGACACACCATGGCGTGATGTTTTTAATCTGAGTGATGATGTGAAGCCGGAGTGGAGAGCACTGTATAAACCACCATTGACTAAAAAAGTAGCTGACCTGCAGTGGAGGATTTTACACGGTATTGTCTCAGTCAACGCTTTTATTTCTGTTTTAAATCCTGAGATTTTACCACAGTGTCCTTTTTGTCCCCAGAGAGAAACTGTGTTTCATGCTTTTATGGACTGTTTTAGGCTTTGCTCTTTGTTTGAAGTTTTAAAGACTGTTTTTAGGTCTCTTAATGTGACTTTTACACTCCAGACTTTTATCCTTGGTTTTAAATACGTCAGAAGAGAGAAATCCAAATGCCAACTGATCAACTTCATTCTTGGAACGGCGAAAATGGCGATATATATCAGTCGTAAGAACAAGGTGGCGCATGGTACTGACTGTGAGGCCACAAGGATTCTCTCTAGGCTGGTCAGATCAAGGATTTTAATTGATTTTAATTATTATAAGACCATGTGTGATGTGGAGGCCTTTGAGGCGATGTGGTGCTGTGGTGGGGCTGTGTGCTCGGTGTGCGAGGGTGAGCTCTGCTTCGCTCCTGAGCTCAAATTAGCCAGACTGGGTTTTATTTGTTTTCTTGTTTTTATCTATTTATAAAGTGTTTGTCTTATTTTTATTTAATCAATTAATTTATTTCAATATAGCCTAAGATGACACTTTGTGACGGATGACTGTTTTAAAGAAAGTGCTGGTTCAATAAAGGACCGTCAAAAGTCAAAGTCTCTGTATCTCTCTCTCTCTCTCTCTTTCTTTCTCTCTCTTTTTCTCTCTCTCTCAGGTGTGACTCGTCCATCCTCCCCTGCTCTGCTGACCCCATCTCATTTCATCCTGCCCTCTGCCCCCACTCTCGCGGCCCCACTGCCCCTCCTTCCTGCCCCAGCGTCCTCTGCAGCTGGACCGGGCAGGACACAGGCGCCGGACCCGTGGGTCATCATCACTCAGACTCAGCAGGAGCTGCTGGAGCTCCGGAGAGAAAACCAGAGACTCAAACTGCAGCAGCACAGAGACCCTCACAGCCCGGACCCCCAGAGCGAGGAGAGAGAGCGTCTGAGGGGGGAGAGAGAGGAGCTGAGATCGGAGGTGGAGAGGCTGAAGGAGGAGCTCAGACAGCGAGAGAGGAGCCTCAGCAGGTATGTGAGCGCTGCCTCGCCTCACAGAGTCACACCTGAATCACCTGATGAGAAACTCGTTAAAGGGCTTTAAACTGCTGTAGCTGAATGGGTGGGGCTAAACTGCTGTAGCTGAATGGGTGGGGCTAAACTGCTGTAGCTGAATGGGTGGAGCTAAACTGCTGTAGCTGAATGGGTGGGGCTAAACTGCTGTAGTCTGAATGGGTGGGGCTAAACTGCTGTAGCTGAATGGGTGGAGCTAAACTGCTGTAGTCTGAATGGGTGGAGCTAAACTGCTGTAGCTGAAAGGGTGGAGCTAAACTGCTGTAGTCTGAATGGTGGAGCTAAACTGCTGTAGCTGAATGGGTGGGGCTAAACTGCTGTAGCTGAATGGGTGGGGCTAAACTGCTGTAGCTGAATGGGTGGGGCTAAACTGCTGTAGCTGAATGGGTGGGGCTAAACTGCTGTAGTCTGAATGGGTGGGGCTAAACTGCTGTAGCTGAATGGTGGAGCTAAACTGCTGTAGCTGAATGGGTGGGGCTAAACTGCTGTAGTCTGAATGGGTGGGGCTAAACTGCTGTAGCTGAACGGGTGGGGCTAAACTGCTGTAGCTGAATGGGTGGGGCTAAACCGCTGTAGTCTGAATGGGTGGGGCTAAACTGCTGTAGCTGAATGGGTGGGGCTAAACTGCTGTAGCTGAATGGTGGAGCTAAACTGCTGTAGCTGAATGGGTGGAGCTAAACTGCTGTAGCTGAATGGGTGGGGCTAAACTGCTGTAGCTGAATGGGTGGGGCTAAACTGCTGTAGTCTGAATGGTGGGGCTAAACTGCTGTAGCTGAATGGGTGGGGCTAAACTGCTGTAGCTGAATGGTGGAGCTAAACTGCTGTAGCTGAATGGGTGGAGCTAAACTGCTGTAGCTGAATGGGTGGGGCTAAACTGCTGTAGCTGAATGGGTGGGGCTAAACTGCTGTAGCTGAATGGGTCGGGCTAAACTGCTGTAGTCTGAATGGGTGGGGCTAAACTGCTGTAGCTGAATGGGTGGGGCTAAACTGCTGTAGCTGAATGGGTGGGGCTAAACTGCTGTAGCTGAATGGTGGAGCTAAACTGCTGTAGTCTGAATGGGTGGGGCTAAACTGCTGTAGCTGAATGGGTGGGGCTAAACCGCTGTAGACTGAATGGGTGGGGCTAAACTGCTGTAGCTG
>NW_023494794.1:16501516-16504016 GCF_904425465.1 Colossoma macropomum | reverse complement strand
ATGTTGTGTCATTACAGAATGTTATTAGCCAAATTGTGCAGTCCAGTCCAGTGCAGTCCACTCCACTTCGCTCCAGTCCAGTGTAGGCCAGTCTAGTCCAGTCCAGTTCAGTCTAGTGCGGTCCAGTCCTGTCCAGTTCAGTCTAGTGCAGTCCAGTCCAGTCCACTCCAGTTCAGTCTAGTGCAGTCCAGTCCAGTTTAGTCCAGTCCAGTGTAGGCCAATCTAGTCCACTCCACTCCAGTTCAGTCTAGTGCAGTCCAGTCCAGTGTAGGCCAATCTAGTCCACTCCACTCCAGTTCAGTCTAGTGCCGTCCAGTCCACTCCAGTTCAGTCTAGTGCAATCCCGTGCAGTTTAGTCCAGTCCAGTCCAGTCCAGTTCAATGTAGTGCAGTCCAGTTTAGTCCAGTTTGATGCAGTTCAGTCCAGTCCATTCTAGTCCAGTCCAGGTGAAGCTCATTTACTGTACTGCTGGTGACCGATGTCCTGTGTGTGTGCAGGTCTGTGATCTTCAGCTGAACGTTCAGAAGCTGCAGTCCCAGCTCAGCATTTTGCAGCACAACCTTCAGGACAAAACAGCCCAGCTGGAGCTGCAGAATCTACACACTCAGGTACACAACATGGGGGGTCAGTGTCCCACCACCTTTCAGACTGACGCCCCCCCCACCCCCTCAGCGATCTGTCTGAGTGAGGAGTTTGTGTGATTGATCTGCTCTCACTGCCCTGCTGCATCGTCCAGATGATAGACACTGAATTATAACAGAATCAGCTCGATTGATAAACGTCCGTCTGCGCAGAGACACGGATTAGAGGCCTAATCAGTTCATCAAACAGGAGAACAAACGCATTAGATAATAATGATAATAATAGTATAATAATCTAATAATACAGGTTATAACATTCCTGAGATCCAGCAGTTCTCAGGCCTTTACAAAGATTGTTACAGAGGCAGATAAAAATAAATAAATATATATATATATATGTATATATATGTATATATATGTATAGTGAGCGCTGAGCAGCAGCCGTGACTGAACAACAGACTCACTTCAAACTGATACCGACTTCTGAACTGATAATCAGTCCTCACCCGAGTTTAGGTACACTGTGACGTTTCCATGGTTACGCTGCTGTAGTTCTAAACAGCTCCAACAATACGCTGGACGCTGGGGTTTGAGAAGTGTGCGGGAGAGCGCTCCACACCATAACACTGCTTTACCGCACAGGTTCCCCTTAATGTTCTTTTCCTCTGGTCCTCGTCTGCCGCGTTCATGTTTTCTGTACAGATCAAGTGCTGAATCACAAAAGCGCTGCTGTAACGATGCTAAACGTCTTGTTTTATGGACGGTGCGCGGTCACGGCTTTGGAAATCGCCTGCAGTCTGAAGTTTCTCCAGCAGGGAGCGCTGTGAGCGAGTCTCCCTGAATCAGCAGCAGAAGCACAGTAGCTCCCGCGTCTGCAGTAACGATGAAGACGTTCTCAGACGACGCTGAGCTGCTCAGTGTCGTAGTATTTACTGTGTTCTGTTAAAGATTTTTATTAGAACTGTTAAAACCTAAGAAGAAAACAGGCTGGAATGCAGGAGAGCTGGTCAAAGCTGGGGGGGGGGTGTATTTGTTTGGGGGATACTATCAGTAATCATCAGAATATCCGGCTGCATCTGTTTCTGTTTCTGTTATTAATGGATTATAAAGACTCCAGTTCTGTCTGAATGTAGCTGATGTTAGCGTTAGCGCTAGCTGACATTAGCGTTAGTTGACATTAGCGTTAGCGCTATCTGACATTAGCGTTAGTGTTAGTGGTCATTAACGTTAGCGTTAGCTGACATTAGCATTAGCTGATGTTACATTAGTGTTAGTGGTCATTAACGTTAGCGTTAGCTGATGTTAGTGTTAGTGGTCATTAACGTTAGCATTAGCTGATGTTAGTGTTAGTGGTCATTAACGTTAGCGTTAGCTGATGTTACATTAGTGTTAGTGGTCATTAACATTAGCGTTAGCTGATGTTACATTAGTGTTAGTGGTCATTAACATTAGCGTTAGCTGATGTTAGTGTTAGCTGATGTTACATTAGTGTTAGTGGTCATTAACGTTAGTGTTAGCTGATGTTACATTAGTGTTAGTGGTCATTAACGTTAGTGTTAGCTGATGTTACATTAGTGTTAGTGGTCATTAACGTTAGTGTTAGCTGATGTTACATTAGTGTTAGTGGTCATTAACATTAGCATTAGCTGATGTTAGTGTTAGCTGATGTTACATTAGTGTTAGTGGTCATTAACGTTAGTGTTAGCTGATGTTACATTAGTGTTAGTGGTCATTAACGTTAGTGTTAGCTGATGTTACATTAGTGTTAGTGGTCATTAACGTTAGCATTAGCTGATGTTAGTGATAGTTGTCATTAACGTTAGCATTAGCTGATGTTAGTGTTAGTGGTCATTAACGTTAGTGTTAGCCGACGTTAGCGTTAGCTGATGTTAGTGTTAGTGGTCATTAACGTTAGTGTT
>NW_023494794.1:16481516-16489016 GCF_904425465.1 Colossoma macropomum | reverse complement strand
TATACACACACACACACACTTACTCACACTCACATACACACTAACATATACACACTCACACACACACTCACACTCACATACACACTAACATATACACACTCACACACACACACACTTACTCACACTCACATACACACTAACATACACACACACACTCACACAATTACTCACACTCACATACACACTAACATATACACACACACACTCACACAATTACTCACACTCACATACACACTAACATATACACACACTCACACTCACATACACACTAACATATACACACACACACTTACTCACACTCACATACACACTAACATATACACACTTACACTCACATACACACTAACATATACACACACTCACACTCACATACACACTAACATATATACACACACACACACTCACATACACACTAACATATACACACACACTCACACAATTACTCTCACATACACACTAACATATACACACACACAATCACTCACATACACTAACATATACACACACACACTCACAATTACACTCACATACACACTAACATATACACACACACACACACACACAATTACACTAACATATACACACACACACACAATTACTCACACTCACATACACACTAACATATACACACACACACTCACACAATTACACTCACATACACACTAACATATACACACACACACTCACACAACAGATCTACAGAAACGCGGTTCAATTAGCAGAACGTTCACTGTGAGAGCACGAGAGCCGGAGGAGCCGAGAGCAGCAGAGCGGCAGAGCTTTGATTACAGTCAGTGAGCAGCACACACACACACACACACACACACACTTACTCACACTCACATACACACTAACATATACACACACACACACTTACTCACACTCACATACACACTAACATATACACACACTCACACAATTACTCACACTCACATACACACTAACATATACACACACACACACACTTACTCACACTCACATACACACTAACATATACACACACACACACACAATTACTCACACATACACACTACATATACACACCACACCTCACACTTACTCACACTCACATACACACTAACATATACACACCACCACACACATTACACTCACACACACTAACATACACACACACACACATTACTCACACTCACATACACACTAACATAACACACACACACAATTACTCACACTCACATACACACTAACATATACACACACACACACACTCACACTCACCCACATACACACAACATATACCACACACACACACACAATTACTCACACATACACACTAACATATACACACACACATCACACTCACATACACACTACATATACACACACACACTCACACATTACTACACATACACACTAACATATACACACACACACACACTCACATACACACTAACATATACACACACACACTCACACAATTACTCACACATACACACTAACATATACACACACACACACTCACACTTACTCACACTCACATACACACTAACATATACACACACACACTCACACAATTACTCACACATACACACTAACATATACACACACACACACTCACACTTACTCACACTCACATACCACTAACATATACACACACACACTCACACAATTACTCACACATACACACTAACATATACACACACACACTCACACAATTACTCACACATACACACTAACATATACACACACACACACACACACAATTACACTCACATACACACTAACATATACACACACACAATTACTCACACTCACATACACACTAACATATACACACACACACACACACAATTACTCACACTCACATACACACTAACATATACACACACACACTCACACAATCACACTCACATACACACTAACATACACACACACACTCACAATTACTTACACTCACATACACACTAACATATACACACACTCACACACACACTTACTCACACTCACATACACACTAACAAACACACACACACTTACACTCACATACACACTAACATATACACACACACACACTTACACTCACATACACACTAACATATACACACACACACACTTACTCACACTCACATACACACTAACATATACACACACACACACACTTACTCACACTCACGTACACACTAACATATACACACACACACACACACACACACTTACTCACACTCACATACACACACACACACACACTTACTCACACTCACATACACACTAACATATACACACACACACTTACACTCACATACACACTAACATATACACACTCACACACACACACACTCACATACACACTAACATATACACACACACACACACACTTACTCACACTCACATACACACTAACATATACACACACACACACACAATTACTCACACTCACATACACACTAACATATACACACACACACTCACACAATTACTCACACTCACATACACACTAACATATACACACACTCACATACACACTAACATATACACACACACACTTACTCACACTCACATACACACTAACATATACACACTTACACTCACATACACACTAACATATACACACACTTACTCACACTCACATACACACTAACATATACACACTTACACTCACATACACACTAACATATACACACACTTACTCACACTCACATACACACTAACATATACACACACACACACACACTTACTCACACTCACGTACACACTAACATATACACACACACACACACACACTTACTCACACTCACATACACACTAACATACACACACACACACACACTTACTCACACTCACATACACACTAACATATACACACACACACACACACACACTTACACTCACATACACACTAACATATACACACTCACACACACACACACTCACATACACACTAACATATACACACACACACACACACTCACACTCACATACACACTAACATATACACACACACACTCACACAATTACTCACACTCACATACACACTAACATATACACACACACACTCACACAATTACTCACACTCACATACACACTAACATATACACACACATACTCACACAATTACTCACACTCACATACACACTAACATATACACACACATACTCACACAATTACTCACACTCACATACACACTAACATATACACACACACACTTACTCACACTCACATACACACTAACATATACACACTTACACTCACATACACACTAACATATACACACACTTACTCACACTCACATACACACTAACATATACACACTTACACTCACATACACACTAACATATACACACACTTACTCACACTCACATACACACTAACATATACACACTTACACTCACATACACACTAACATATACACACACTTACTCACACTCACATACACACTAACATATACACACTCACACAATTACTCACACTCACATACACACTAACATATACACACACACAATCACTCACATACACTAACATATACACACACACACTCACAATTACACTCACATACACACTAACATATACACACACACACACACACAATTACTCACACTAACATACACACACACACACACACTTACTCACACTCACATACACACTAACATACACACACACACACACACACAATTACTCACACTCACATACACACTAACATGTACACACACACTCACAATTACTCACACTCACATACACACTAACATATACACACACAATCACTCACATACACACTAACATATACACACACACTCACACACTTACTCACACTCACATACACACTAACATATACACACTCACACTCACACACTAACATATACACACACACACAACAATTACTCACACTCACATACACACTAACATATACACACACACACACACAATTACTCACACTCACATACACACTAACATATACACACACACACACAATTACTCACACTCACATACACACTAACATATACACACACACACACAATTACACTCACATACACTAACATATACACACACACTCACAATTACTCACACTCACATACACACTAACATATACTTACACACATTCACACAATTACACAGTCACACACACATACACACTAACATATACTCACACACACACACATTCACACAATTACACACAGTCACACTCACATACACATGGTCCTCACAGATATAGCAATACAAGAACACAGACATGTCTTGCTATACATGTGGGGACCTTTATAGGTTTCTTTTGATTGTTGATTACTGTATCTAAATAATACTACAACTACGCCTGAACCCAAACTTAACCTCAACCTCAACTTCAGTATCCAAAAGACAATTTTTCTGCTCTTTTCATTTTTTTAAATGTAACTTGTGGTGAAAACAACATGTGCTGAAGTGAGGACCAGACAGGTGTCCTCACTTGAGCAAAAAGTTCATGTCCTCTCATAGTGAGGCTGTGTGGTCCCCACAAGTATAGCAATACAAGAACATCAAATGAATGAAATAATGAGAGTGACTTAGAGTTACAGAGAGGTAGAGAGACAGTGGGTTATAGAGGAGAGAGAGTGAGAGGTAGAGAGACAGTGGGTTATAGAGGAGAGAGAGTGAGAGGTAGAGAGACAGTGAGTTATAGAGGAGAGAGAGTGAGAGGTAGAGAGACAGTGGATTATAGAGGAGAGAGAGTGAGAGGTAGAGAGACAGTGGGTTATAGAGGAGAGAGAGTGAGAGGTAGAGAGACAGTGGGTTATAGAGGAGAGAGAGTGAGAGGTAGAGAGACAGTGGGTTATAGAGGAGAGAGAGTCAGGTAGAGAGACAGTGAGTTATAGAGGAGAGAGAAAGTGAGAGGTAGAGAGACAGTGAGTTATAGAGGAGAGAGAGTCAGGTAGAGAGACAGTGAGTTATAGAGGAGAGAGAAAGTGAGAGGTAGAGAGACAGTGAGTTATAGAGGAGAGAGAAAGTGAGAGGTAGAGAGACAGTGAGTTATAGAGGAGAGAGAAAGTGAGAGCTAGAGAGACAGTGAGTTATAGAGCAGAGAGAAAGTGGGAGCTAGAGAGACTGAGTTATAGAGGAGAGAGTGAGAGGTAGAAAGCGAGCTATAGAGGAAAGAGAGAGGTAGAGAGACAGTAATAGAGAGAGTGAGAGGTAGAGAGACGGTGAGTTATAGAGGAGAGAGTGAGGTAGAGAGACAGTGAGTTATAGAGAAGAGAGAGAGTGAGAGGTAGAGAGATTAAGTTATAGAGGGTAGACAGACAGTGAGGTAGAGAGACAGTGAGTTAAAGAGAAGAGAGTGAGAGGTAGAGAGACAGTGAGTTATAGAGGAGAGAGTGAGTGCTGGTCTGTATGTGGAGCACTGATGTCACTGCTGGACTGAATGTAGGACAGATCAAACCCTCAGGCTCCTCACAGCACTGTGTGTATGTGTGTGTGTGAGAGTGTGTGGTGTGTGTGTGTGTGTGTGTGTGTGTGAGTGTGAGTGTGTGTGGTGTGTGTGTGTGTGTGTGTGTGTGTGAGTGTGTGGGTGTGTGTGTGTGTGAGAGTGTGTGGGTGTGTGGGTGTGTGGGTGTGTGTGTGTGTGTGTGGTGTGTGTGTGTGTGTGTGTGTGTGTCCTGTCTGGTCCAGTTCCTGTGTTGGCAGCGTGTGTGTTTGGGTTTATTGATGTTCTTGTGTGGTGGTTCAGTCAGAGCCGGTTCCTGACTCACACAACCAAACTGATAGAACCACAAACAACTTTCTCTTTTAATCCAGATTTACATACTCAGACTGTGATTAATCCAGGTTTAGATACTCAGACTGTGATTAATCCAGGTTTAGATACTCAGTCTGTGATTAATCCAGGTTTAGATACTCAGTCTGTGATTAATCCGGTTTAGATACTCAGACTGTGATTAATCCAGGTTTAGACACTCAGACTTGTGATTAATACAGGTTTAGATACTCAGACTGTGATTAATCCCAGGTTTAGTACTCAGTCTGTGATTAATCCAGGTTTAGATACTCAGTCTGTGATTAATCCAGGTTTAGACACTCAGACTGTGATTAATACAGGTTTAGACACTCAGACTGTGATTAATCCGGATACCAGTCCAGGTTTAGATACTCAGACTGTGATTAATCCAGGTTTAGATACTCAGTCTGTGATTAATCCAGGTTTAGATACTCAGTCTGTGATTAATCCAGGTTTAGACACTCAGACTGTGATTAATACAGGTTTAGACACTCAGACTGTGATTAATCCAGGTTTAGATACTCATCTGTGATAATCCAGTTTAGACACTCAGACTGTGATATCAGTTTAGAACTCAGCGTGATTAATCCGGTTTAGATACTCAGTCTGTGATTAATCCAGGTTTAGACACTCAGACTGTGATTAATACAGGTTTAGATACTCAGTCTGTGATTAATCCAGGTTTAGATACTCAGTCTGTGATTAATCCAGGTTTAGATACTCAGACTGTGATTAATCCAGGTTTAGATACTCAGTCTGTGATTAATCCAGGTTTAGACCTCAGCTGTGTAATCCAGGTTTGACACTCAGACTGTGATTAATACAGGTTTAGATACTCAGACTGTGATTAATCCAGGTTTAGACACTCAGACTGTGATTAATCCAGGTTTAGACACTCACGGATTATCCGAACACTCAGACTGTTTTTACTGTTGAAGAGTCATGTGATGTAATGATGAAGTAAACGTTCTTTTTCCAGCTCGTTTTTTGTTCCAGTGTTTAATCTCACTGATTGTGGGCGAAACTGTCCGTTACTGGACCACATATCAACAAATTGATTGGTCGCTGCTCAGCTCATTTGCATAAAATGGGTCCCGAATGAGAGCAGAGAGATGATGATGTGTCAGTTATGTGTTTATGTCGTCGCCTCTTTTCAGCAGGTTATGACGCCACGTTCTGCTCGACGTCAATTAAATTTAAAACTCAAATGCAGTCAAATCGTTTTGTATGATGTCATCATTCGCGTCAAATACGCTGCTGAAAATCTCAGCTCCACAAAATGAAACCGTTCCTGCCTCGGTCGCTCGGTCTGACGATGCAAGACGCTTTAATGTGATTGTGGATGAAACTAACTTCCTGACGGTGTTACAGTGACTCAGTGACTCCTTTATAACTGTGTTATTAACACAGTTGGACTGGTGTTAATAACCCCCTGCTGTTTATCAGAGCGTCGCCGCTCCCCAGTTTCAGTCTCCATTTCCCAAACGCTTTAGCCGAGCGCGCTAACGTTACTCCTCCTAATAAACAGACACACGTTCAGCTCCGTCTCCTCATTATTCACCACCATCACTGTAATATTTCATCATCAACATTAACACACGAAGGTGATCAGAGGGGCAGTGGAGATCGAGTCTGCAGCGTCTGAGATCTTTAAAACGCAGAGTTAGAAAAGAAAATCATCTCACAGTGAAAGCAGCGTTTTACAGTAGAAATAAATGGAGCTCATTATGCTGGTAGTGAACGCTGCTGCTGACTCAGCTGCCTAAAAACCATAGAAACGGACCTTAAACAGAAGT
>NW_023494794.1:16446516-16466516 GCF_904425465.1 Colossoma macropomum | reverse complement strand
TGATTAGTTTAAATGATTGATTGGTTCAAGTGAATAATTTTGAATAGTTCATGCAGCAACAGCAGCAGCATCAGTGGGGTCAGGTTGTGAGGGTGAGGTTTGCACGGCGTTGTACAGCAGCAGGCTCAATGTTGGTAAGCCGGTCCAGAGGGCTGGCGAGCAGTGGCACCCGATCGAGGCAGAAAAGGCAGCAGCATCAGACGCACAGGATGGGCAGCTGTTCAACTCGGCGAAGAAAAGAAAGGAAAACACACGGAGAGGAAAACACACAGAGTCAGTTCTGTAATGGGTGACCCTCTGGACTCTGGCCGGTATAGAACTGACAGGGAAAACTAATTACCAAAGGCTATACAAGTAGGTTTTTAGCCTAGACTTAAACACTGAGGCTGAGTCTGAGTCCCGAACATTAACAGGAAGATTATTCCAAAGCCGGGGGGCTTTGTATGAGAAGCTCTCCCCCTGACGTAGCTTTATTAATTCTGGGTACTAATAGTGAGCAGCACCTTGTGATCTAAGTAGGCGTGATGGTTCATAGTGGGAGAGAAGTTCACTCAGGTACAGCGGGGCGAGTCCATTTAGTGCTTTGTAAGTCAGTAAGAGAATTTTATAATCAATCCGAAATTTAACTGGTAACCAGTGTAAGGTTGAACTATGGTCGAACTTTCTGGTTCTTGTAAGAACTCTGGCTGCAGCATTCTGGACCAGCTGAAGCTCGTTAAGGCTTTTGCTGGGACATCCAGCCAGCAGGGCATTACAGTAATCCAGCCTTGAAGTAATAAATGCATGAACTAACTTTTCTGCTTCCTGTAGAGAGAATGCATTTCTCAATTTAGCAATATTGCGGAGATGCAGGAAGGCTGTTCTAGTAATATTAGTTATATGTGCGTCGAAGGACAGATCAGGGTCTATAATGACACCAAGGCTTTTTACAGATGAGCTTGATGCAACTGAGAAATTGTTAGTTTAAGTGTAAAATCAGACAGTTTGTTTCTGGCTGCTTTTGGACCAAGAAGCAGAACCTCTGTTTTATCTGAGTTTAGAAGGAGAAAGTTACTCCACATCCAGTCCTTTATGTCTTTTATACAGTCTTCAATCTTGCTAAGTTTAATTCTATCATCTGGGTCACTTGCTAAATATAACTGAGTGTCATCAGCATAGCAGTGGAAGTTTTTACCGTGTTTACTGATAATGGTGCCCAGTGGTAGCATATATAAAGTGAATAATACAGGTCCTAAAACAGAGCCTTGTGGAACACCATACTTTACTTTTGTGAGAACAGATGATTCACCGTTTATATTAACAAACTGATACCGATCAGTGAGGCAGGACCGGAACCAGGAAAGGGTGTGTGTGTGTGTGTGTGTGTGTGTGTTTGTGTGTGTGTGTGTGTCTGTGTGTGTGTTTGTGAGAGTGTGTGTCTGTGTGTGTGTGTGTGTTTGTGAGAGTGTGAGTGTGTGTGTGTGTGTATGTCTGTGTGTGTGTGTGTGACAGTGTGTCTGTGTGTGTGTGTGTGAGAGTGTGTGTCTGTGTGTGTGTTTGTGAGAGTGTGTGTCTGTGTGTGTGTGTGTTTTGGAGTGTGAGTGTGTGTGTGTGTGTATGTCTGTGTGTGTGTGGACAGTGTGTGTCTGTGTGTGTGTGTGTGTGTGAGAGTGTGTTTATGATGTGTTTTAAACTTCCAGCAATTTTTCTATGACATTGTAATTACATCATCAAGTAGGCCACGCCTCCATGTTGGTAGGTGAGCTGTAACTCTGACTGTGCTCTGATGGAGCTCGTCTCACTGTTACTGCAGATACAGCCCTGCAGGAGATAAACACCAACACATGAACAGATATGTAGACGCGTATATATTTGTGGCTCTGTTCTTAATCTGTCTGCACTGCCATGTACACACATCAAAAACCCAGTCAGAGGCAAGTTTATTGATAGAGCAGCTTTCATACACGTCTGTCACTCAAAGTGCTTTAAAAATGGTCAAATATGAAGTCATTTAAAAGGTGAAGTGACGGAAAATAGAAACTAAAACATGATTCAGAGCAGAAAGACCAAAACGGCCACACCAGGCCCCCACCGGCCGGCAGGAGGCTGAGAAAAGGCCTGCAGAGGAAGCGGCAAGAATGGACAGACTAAAGCAGCATAAATAAGCGTCCTGGCAAATTTAGCCAATCATAGTGCAGCACGTGATCAGCTGAGCCGTGATTGAGATCAGCTGATGACGGCTGGTGATCTGAGGTTGGGGCCTCGTGACCTGCCTGGACTAAAGCTGTGCTCACTTTGTGCCACTTAAACCTGGAAATGTGACTCAGCCATAAAATCCAAACATGTTAATATCTGGGGTAAGGTGTGGGGGGCGGGGCTGGGGGCGGGGCTGGGGGCGTTAGATTTTTGGTTGATCTATTACTTTAATATATCAGAGAGTGACTCTGGATGAGTGACGAGTGACGCTTCAGAAAACAGGATTCGCTCTCAGCTTCTCTGAAAACAAGACACAAATAGATCCATTTACAGCAGAGTGAGTGTGAGTGTGTGTGTCCATTAGCTGCTCTTAGCTCCAGCTGCAGTGTGTGTGTGTGTGTGTGTTTGTGTGTGTGCAGCTGCTGCTGAATGATGAATGATGGTCCATTTAAACCAGCTCTACATGATGCAACCTGGACGCAATGTTTGTTCCTCAAAAAACAAAGTTAAACTCCTGTTTGGAGTCTGTGTCACCCTGAAACACCCGCAGGTACCGGCTCAACACACACACACACACACACACACACACATTTATCCTCCGACAGGCAAGGTTAGAAAAAGTCACATGACTCAACACAGACGTGAATGAATGCAGTGAGGACCCTCAGAGAAGAATAAAGAGTTGTAGTGGGTAAAAATGCACGTCTGGAGTTTTTAGTTCATTTTTAATCGTAAACTCTGTAATAGCAGTAACGCTCTTTCTTCATTGCTCAGTTTTGGTTGGAAACAAAAGGGTTAAAATATTGAAACCACCACCAGTGAATCCTCCAATCAGGATTGTTCTCTCTGTGGTATCTCGGCGGATACAGCCGAGCGAGCTCTCCCATTGGTTAGGACTTCAGCAGCCAGGTTTATAAGTTTATAGTCTTTGCGAAGTCCTTAGTGAAACTCATCAGTTTCAAACTGTGCTTTTTTCCTGCTGGTTAGTTTGTCGTTCAGGTGTCACGCCTCCCTGCGGCCCGGCTGAAACTACAGCTGACGCGGCCACCTCAGACCACAGTTCCCAGAACCCCTCGCTGCGTCACATGACTCGGGGCTCTAACCGATCCACCTATCAACGCTCTGCTTCACCGGACATCTAATTACACACACCTGTTCTGCCCTGTATACAGTCTGCTTGATTGGAAGGCCTCTTTGTGAAGTTCCGCCTCCCTGTTGAGCACCGAGTGGTCCTGCGTCTGACCTGCGTCTGACCTGCGTCTCGTTTATGACCTCGTTTTTTTGCCGTGCCCGTTTGCCTACTTTTGTACTTCGACTGTGCTTTTAAATCGACCCTTTGATATTAAGTCCCAGCCTCGTCTGCGCGGTCTGGTTCCGTCTGCCATGGTTACATCATGACTCATGTGGTTCTTTTATGTGGCGTTATCGATTATGATGTGCGCATGCGGGTCGTTTCAGGAAGCAGGTTCGTTTACATTAATGACAAATTGGAGTCACTTAAATATACCAATGTGAACCGTCCAATTAGAGAAATCAGATCTGAGTGCAACATCGGAGCAGTGAGGGTTATAATGATAACGTAGCCCAAAGTGTGGTTCTTTAGCTGTATGGTCGCCCGTGGAGGCCTCTGTGGTGGAAATGTGTAACTGCAGCGTGTGGAATAACGTTCTGTAGTGTGGGTTCTGCAGGGGAACCTGCTGACTGAAAGTGAACTCAGTGTAATCTCGGTGAAGGAGCGTCTCTGAGGATGTGAGTGAATGATCTACTACTGTCATCACATCTTCATCAGTGTGATGTTGATTCTGAGATCATTTGAGGCCGAAACATCGAGCTGGACCTTCTTTTAGACTCTGTGTGTGACGTTAATACGTAAAGACGTACGATGTGGTGTGAAAAACTCGGCGCCTCTGACTTTTAAATGATTATTTTAGGCTTTACAGGCGACTTGCAGCAGATGGAACATAGCATACAGTAGTACATTAAATCCTTAGAACCTGTTCTGACTGCAGGGGTTTATTTTACTGTTTTAAAACATTGTTATGAAAAAGTCGCGTTTCCCCTGGTTAAGAGGACGTAGTTCAGCTTTAAACTTAAATAGCAGCACAGTTTGAGTTTAAGACCACTGTTGTACGTTTACATTATTTGTGCTTTGATGTTTTCCTGACAGTGTGAGGCTACAAAGATAATCGTACTAATAATCTGGACAGCGGTCAGTTATTAATCAGATGCTCGGCACTTTGTTACAGCAGCAGTAAAATGCAGTTCCTGCAGGTCTCTCAGGTCAGTTGTGTGTGTTTTTCTGCAATAATGTTGATCATAAAAATGAACTGTTTTTATATCGAAATCGTGATTTAAGAGAGGACGATTTTCAAATCGCCAGGATTACTGAAATGAATTACATGCTTTTGTGTTTTGTGGGAAATGTAACATAATTAAACTCTCAAACTTGCAGTCTGACACTGCATTTAGCGTCAGGCTGGATTAGGTGCGCATTAGGGGCTCCGTGTGTTGCTCCGTATCAGTGCAGCAGCTGCTCCTCTGTTCCTTCCTCTGTCTGTGTGGATCTTCTGTGAAGACCCCGTGGATTCGGGAACGTTCGGAGTGTGTTTGTCTCCGAGTGAGTTCCAACTTCGGCAAAGTCACTACACCCCCTCAGGACCCCTCCAACACACACACACACACACACACACACACACACACACACACACACACACAATCCGTCATCTCACTGTAACAGTGTGAAGAATAATACCAATAATACAGAAACATGGCTGTGATATTAAACACTGTATAACCAGAAAAACTTTCAAAAGCTGCTACAAACGTTAAACGGTGGAAAACTGTAGGTGGTTAGATGTGTTGCTTAGGTTTTGCTAGAAGGTTGCTATGGTGTCCCAGGTTGTTGCTAAGGTGTTGCTAGGCAGTTGCTATGGTGTCCCAGGTTGTTGCTAAGCTGTTGCTAGGCAGTTGCTATGGTGTCCCAGGTTGTGCTAAGGTGTTGCTAGGTGGATCTGTGCTATTAATTACTGTGGTAACTTAAATCCACTGCTTTCTTAAATTGACTGCTACATTAAATCCCTGGTACCTTAAATCTATTGCTATTTTAAATCCAATGGTATCTTAAATCCACTTAAATCTTAAATCCACTGCTATCACAAATATCCTGCTATCTTAAATTCACTGCCACCTTAAATCCACTGGAACCATAAATCTAATGCTACCTTAAAAAAAAAACAGATGCACAGAGCACAGAGCACAGTGAGGGCTATGGATTTTGTGTGTGTGTGTGTGTGTGTGTGTGTGTGTGTGTGTGTGTGTGTGTGTGTGTGTGTGTGTTATATTGATCAGTGCTGATGAGTTTGGGGATGTTATGTCGGCCTATTTGCTCAACCAACCACACATGGTGTGTGTGTGTGTGTGTGTGTGTGTGTGTGTGTGTGTGTGTGTGTGTGTGTCAGTCAGTCACCTAGTTAATGTCATCTTTTCTAACACAGAGCAGTGACACTATGATATAAGGTTATAACATCAGTTTACAAAGTTCCTGAACACACTGTACAGTGTGATTATTACTATATACAGTGTGATTATTACTATATACAGTGTGATTATTACTATATACAGTGTATTATCATATACAGTGTGATTATTGGTGTGATTATTGCTGTATACAGTGTGAATGAATCTGATTCTGGCTGGTTGTGTTCCTGAGTCTGATTGTCTGGTTGTGTTCCTGAGTCTGACTGGCTGGTTGTGTTACTGAGTCTGACTGGCTGGTTGTGTTCCTGAGTCTGACTGGCTGGTTGTGTTACTGAGTCTGACTGGCTGGTTGTGTTCCTGAGTCTGACTGTCTGGTTGTGTTCCTGAGTCTGACTGTCTGGTTGTGTTCCTGAGTCTGATTGGCTGGTTGTGTTCCTGAGTCTGATTGGCTGGTTGTGTTCCTGAGTCTGACTGTCTGGTTGTGTTCCTGAGTCTAGTCTGGCTAGTTGTGATAATGAATCTGATTGGCCCCTTGTGTTACTGAATCTGATTGGCCCCTTGTGTTCCTGAGTCTGACTGTCTGGTTGTGTTCCTGAGTCTGACTGGCTGGTTGTGTTCCTGAGTCTGACTGGCTGGTTGTGTTACTGAGTCTGACTGGCTGGTTGTGTTACTGAGTCTGATTGGCTGGTTGTGTTACTGAGTCTGACTGGCTGGTTGTGTTCCTGAGTCTGACTGGCTGGTTGTGTTCCTGAGTCTGACTGGCTGGTTGTGTTCCTGAGTCTGACTGGCTGGTTGTGTTACTGAGTCTGACTGTCTGGTTGTGTTACTGAGTCTGACTGGCTGGTTGTGTTCCTGAGTCTGATTGGCTGGTTGTGTTACTGAGTCTGACTGGCTGGTTGTGTTACTGAGTCTGACTGGCTGGTTGTGTTCCTGAGTCTGATTGGCTGGTTGTGTTCCTGAGTCTGACTGGCTGGTTGTGTTCCTGAGTCTGACTGGCTGGTTGTGTTCCTGAGTCTGATTGGCTGGTTGTGTTACTGAGTCTGACTGTCTGGTTGTGTTACTGAGTCTGACTGGCTGGTTGTGTTCCTGAGTCTGATTGGCTGGTTGTGTTACTGAGTCTGACTGGCTGGTTGTGTTCCTGAGTCTGACTGTCTGGTTGTGTTCCTGAGTCTGACTGTCTGGTTGTGTTACTGAGTCTGATTGGCTGGTTGTGTTCCTGAGTCTGACTGGCTGGTTGTGTTCCTGAGTCTGACTGGCTGGTTGTGTTACTGAGTCTGACTGGCTGGTTGTGTTCCTGAGTCTGACTGGCTGGTTGTGTTACTGAGTCTGACTGTCTGGTTGTGTTACTGAGTCTGATTGTCTGGTTGTGTTCCTGAGTCTGATTGGCTAGTTGTGTTCCTGAGTCTGATTGGCTAGTTGTGATAATGAATCTGATTGGCCCCTTGTGTTACTGAATCTGATTGGCCCCTTGTGTTACTGAGTCTGACTGGCTGGTTGTGTTACTGAGTCTGACTGGCTGGTTGTGTTACTGAGTCTGACTGGCTGGTTGTGTTACTGAGTCTGACTGGCTGGTTGTGTTACTGAGTCTAACTGTCTGGTTGTGTTACTGAGTCTGATTGGCTAGTTGTGTTCCTGAGTCTGATTGGCTAGTTGTGTTCCTGAGTCTGATTGGCTAGTTGTGATAATGAATCTGATGGGCCCCTTGTGTTACTGAGTCTGACTGGCTGGTTGTGTTCCTGAGTCTGACTGGCTGGTTGTGTTCCTGAGTCTGACTGGCTGGTTGTGTTACTGAGTCTGACTGGCTGGTTGTGTTCCTGAGTCTGACTGTCTGGTTGTGTTACTGAGTCTGATTGTCTGGTTGTGTTCCTGAGTCTGATTGTCTGGTTGTGTTCCTGAGTCTGATTGTCTGGTTGTGTTCCTGAGTCTGATCGGCTAGTTGTGTTCCTGAGTCTGATTGGCTAGTTGTGATAATGAATCTGATTGGCCCCTTGTGTTACTGAGTCTGACTGGCTGGTTGTGTTACTGAGTCTGACTGGCTGGTTGTGTTACTGAGTCTGACTGGCTGGTTGTGTTCCTGAGTCTAACCTGTCTGGTTGTGTTACTGAGTCTGATGGCTAGTTGTGTTCCTGAGTCTGCATTGGCTAGTTGTGTTCCTGAGTCTGATTGGCTAGTTGTGATAATGAATCTGATGGGCCCCTTGTGTTACTGAGTCTGACTGGCTGGTTGTGTTCCTGAGTCTGACTGGCTGGTTGTGTTCCTGAGTCTGACTGGCTGGTTGTGTTACTGAGTCTGACTGGCTGGTTGTGTTACTGAGTCTGACTGGCTGGTTGTGTTCCTGAGTCTGACTGTCTGGTTGTGTTACTGAGTCTGACTGTCTGGTTGTGTTACTGAGTCTGATTGTCTGGTTGTGTTCCTGAGTCTGATCGGCTAGTTGTGTTCCTGAGTCTGATTGGCTAGTTGTGATAATGAATCTGATTGGCCCCTTGTGTTACTGAATCTGATTGGCCCCTTGTGTTACTGAATCTGATTGGCCCTGTGTGTACTGAATCTGACTGGCTGGTTGTGTTACTGAGTCTGACTGGCTGGTTGTGTTCCTGAGTCTGACTGTCTGGTTGTGTTCCTGAGTCTGATTGGCTAGTTGTGATAATGAATCTGATTGGCCCCTTGTGATAATGAATCTGATTGGCCCCTTGTGTTACTGAATCTGATTGGCCCCTTGTGTTACTGAATCTGATTGGCCCCTTGTGTTACTGAGTCTGACTGGCTGGTTGTGTTACTGAGTCTGACTGGCTGGTTGTGTTCCTGAGTCTGACTGGCTGGTTGTGTTCCTGAGTCTGACTGTCTGGTTGTGTTCCTGAGTCTGATTGGCTGTGTGTGTTCCTGAGTCTGATTGGTGGTTGTGTTCCGAGTCTGACTGTCTGGTTGTGTTCCTGAGTCTGACGTCTGGTTGTGTTCCTGAGTCTGACTGGCTGGTTGTGTTATGAGTCTGACTGGCTGGTTGTGTTCCTGAGTCTGACTGGCTGGTTGTGTTACTGAGTCTGATTGGCTGGTTGTGTTCCTGAGTCTGATTGGCTGGTTGTGTTCCTGAGTCTGATTGGCTAGTTGTGTTACTGAGTCTGATTGGCTAGTTGTGTTACTGAGTCTGACTGTCTGGTTGTGTTACTGAGTCTGACTGTCTGGTTGTGTTCCTGAGTCTGACTGTCTGGTTGTGTTCCTGAGTCTGATTGGCTGGTTGTGTTCCTGAGTCTGATTGGCTGGTTGTGTTCCTGAGTCTGACTGGCTGGTTGTGTTCCTGAGTCTGACTGGCTGGTTGTGTTCCTGAGTCTGACTGGCTGGTTGTGTTCCTGAGTCTGACTGGCTGGTTGTGTTCCTGAGTCTGATTGGCTGGTTGTGTTACTGAGTCTGACTGGCTGGTTGTGTTCCTGAGTCTGATTGGCTGGTTGTGTTACTGAGTCTGACTGCTGTTGTGTTACTGAGTCTGACTGGCTGGTTGTGTTCCTGAGTCTGACTGGCTGGTTGTGTTCCTGAGTCTGATTGGCTGGTTGTGTTCCTGAGTCTGATTGGCTAGTTGTGATAATGAATCTGATTGTCCGGTTGTGTTTCTGAGTCTGATTGGCTGGTTGTGTTTCTGAGTCTGATTGGCTGGTTGTGTTACTGAATCTGATTGGCTGGTTGTGATAATGAATCTGATGGGCCGGTTGTGATAATGAATCTGATTGGCCGCTTGTGTTACTGAATCTGATTGGCTGTAAAGTTGTGCTACTGTGTGGTTTTGCATTGAGCTTCAAATTCTGCTGACATCATAAAATCTGACATCGTATCATTCTGCTTCAGGGAATCGTTTTTCCTTCCTCCTCTGTCCTCTCACTTTCCTCTCTCTCTCTCTCTCTCTCTCTCTCTCTCTCTCTCTCTCTCTCTCTCTCTCTCTCTCTCTCTCTCACGCTCTGTCGTTCTCCTTCAGATCAGCTTTCCTGAGAGCTCTGGCTTTAGGCTGGTTGACTGATCACACTCAGAGATTCAGGAGCACCAGATTTCAGCTTCATCTAATATCCACCGATTTATTTATAGGATTATTCAAGCTTAAGATAATATCTTGCAGTATTTTATTGTACACTTTCAAGTCAGTTTATTAATATTGTTATTTCATATTAAGGTAACAAGGGCTAGTTTATTTAAAAGATTATTTCAGATTAAATAATATATACTAGATTATAGTATTAGTTCAAAGTAAATTAATATTTACTTACTTATTTAGATGACTTTGAGTTTAACAGCATCTGGCTTATTTCTGGGATTGTTTCAGAATATCCTGTTGGTGATGAAGTAACTGTTGGTGATGAAGTAACTGTTGGTGATGAAGTAACTGTTGGTGAAAAAGTCCTGTTGATGATAAAAGGTGATATTGTCCTGTTGGTGATAATGTCCTGTTGGTGATAATAGGTATTATTGTGTTGTTGGTGATGAAGTAACTCTTGGTGATAATGTCCTGTCGGTGATAATGTCCTGTTGGTGATAATGCCCTGTTGGTGATAATGCCCTGTTGGTGATAATGTCCTGTTGGTAATAATAGGTATTATTGTGTTGTTGGTGATGAAGTAACTCTTGGTGATAATGCCCTGTTGGTGATAATGCCCTGTTGGTGATAATGCCCTGTTGGTGATAATGTCCTGTTGGTAATAATAGGTGTTAATGTGTTGTTGGTGATAAAGTAACTCTTGGTGATAATGTCCTGTTGGTGATAATGTCCTGTTGGTGATAATGTCCTGTTGGTAATAATAGGTATTATTGTGTTGTTGGTGATGAAGTAACTCTTGGTGATAATGTCCTGTCGGTGATAATGTCCTGTTGGTAATAATAGGTATTATTGTGTTGTTGGTGATGAAGTAACTCTTGGTGATAATGCCCTGTTGGTGATAATGCCCTGTTGGTGATAATGTCCTGTTGGTAATAATAGGTATTATTGTGTTGTTGTGATGAAGTAACTCTTGGTGATAATGCCCTGTTGGTGATAATGCCCTGTTGGTGATAATGTCCTGTTGGTAATAATAGGTGTTAATGTGTTGTTGGTGATAAAGTAACTCTTGGTGATAATGCCCTGTTGGTGATAATGCCCTGTTGGTGATAATGCCCTGTTGGTGATAATGTCCTGTTGGTAATAATAGGTATTATTGTGTTGTTGGTGATGAAGTAACTCTTGGTGATAATGCCCTGTTGGTGATATGCCCTGTTGGTGATAAGGTCCTGTTGGTAATAATAGGTGTTAATGTGTTGTTGGTGATAAAGTAACTCTTGTTAATAATGTCCTGTTGGTGATAAGGTCTGGTTGGTGATACTGTCCTGTCGGTGATAATGTCCTTTTGGTAATAATAGGTATTATTGTGTTGTTGGTGATGAAGTAACTGTTGGTGATGATGTCCTGTTGGTGATAATAGGTGTTAATGTGTTGTTAGTGATGAAGTAACTCTTGGTGATATTGTCCTTTCGGTGATAATGTTCAGTTGGTGATAATGTCATCTTGATGATATTGTCCTGTTGGTGGTAATGTCCTGTTGAGGATATAGTCTGTTCATAATAATAGGTGATGATGTCCCTGTTGGTGATAAGTAACTCTTGTTAATGATGTCCTGTTGGTGATAAATTGGTGTTAATGTGTTGTTGGTGATAAAGCACTTTTGGTCATAATTGCCCCATTGATGATAATGCCCTGTTGATGATAATGTCCTGTTGGTGATAATGTTCTGTTGGTGATATTATCCTGTTGGTGATAATGTCCTATTGGTAGTAATAGGTGTTATTGTCTTGTTGGTGATAAAGTAACTCTTGGTGATAATGCCCTGTTGGTGATAATGCCCTGTTGGTGATAATGTCCTGTTGGTAATAATAGGTATTATTGTGTTGTTGGTGATGAAGTAACTCTTGGTGATAATGCCCTGTTGGTGATAATGCCTGTTGGTGATAATGTCCTGTTGGTAATAATAGGTGTTAATGTGTTGTTGGTGATAAAGTAACTCTTGTTAATAATGTCCTGTTGGTGATAAGGTCTGGTTGTGATACTGTCCTGTCGGTGATAATGTCCTTTGGTAATATAGGTATTATTGTGTTGTTGGTGATGAAGTAACTGTTGGTGATGATGTCCTGTGGTGATAATAGGTGTTATGTGTTGTTAGTGATGAAGTAACTCTTGGTGATATTGTCCTTTCGGTGATAATGTTCAGTTGGTGATAATGTCATCTTGATGATATTGTCCTGTTGGTGGTAATGTCCTGTTGATGATATAGTCCTGTTCATAATAATAGGTGATGATGTCCTGTTGGTGATAAAGTAACTCTTGTTAATGATGTCCTGTTGGTGATAATTGGTGTTAATGTGTTGTTGGTGATAAAGTAACTTTTGGTCATAATGCCCCATTGATGATAATGCCCTGTTGATGATAATGTCCCTGTTGGTGATAATGTTCTGTTGGTGATATTATCCTGTTGGTGATAATGTCCTATTGGTAGTAATAGGTGTTATTGTCTTGTTGGTGATAAAGTCACTCTTGGTGATAATGCCTTGTTGGTGATAATGTCCTGTTGGTGATAATAGGTGTTAATGTGTTGTTGGTGATGAAGTAACTCTTGGTGATATTGTCCTGTCGGTGATAAGGTTCAGTTGGTGATGATGTCCTGTTGGTGATAATAAATGTTAATATGTTGTCAGTGATAAAGTAACTCTCGGTAATATTGTCCTTTTGGTGATATTGTCCTGTTGGTAGTAATGTAACTGTTGATGATATAGTCCTGTTGAGAATAGTAGGTGATGATGTCCTGTTGGTGATAATGTCCTGTTGAAGATAATCGGTCATAATGTTCTGTTGGTGATAAAGTAACTCTCGGTGATGATGTCCTGTTGATGGTGATGTCCAGTTGGTGATATTGTCCTGTTGGTGATAATCGGTGTTAATGTGTTGTTGGTGATAAAGTAACCCTGGAGATATTGTCCCTTTTGGTGATATGTCTGTTGGTGATAATGTCATGTCGATGATATTGTCCTGTTGGTAGTGATGTAACTTTTGATGATGTAGTCCTGTTGTTGGTGATAATGTCCTGTTGTTGATGTCCTGTTGGTGATGATGTCCTGTTGATGATGTTCTGTTGATGATGATGTCCTGTTGATGTCCTGTTGATGATGATGTTCTGTTGATGATAATGTCCTGTTGATGATGATGTCCTGTTGGTGGTGATGTCTTGTTGTTGGTGATGTCCTGGTGTTGATAATGTCCTGTTGGTGTTGATAATGTCCTGTTGGTGTTGATAATGTCCTGTTGGTGGTGATGTCCTGTTGGTAATGATGATGTCCTGTTGGTAATGATGTCCAGTTGGTGGTATTGTCCCATTGGTGATAATGTCCTGTTGGTGATAATCGGTGTTAATGTGTTGTTGGTGATAAAGTAGCTCTTGGTCATAATGCCCTGCTGATGCTATTTTCCTGTTTGTGATGATGTCCTGTTGGTGGTGATGTCCTGTTGGTGATAATAGCTGTTAATGTGTTGTTGGTGATAAAGTAACCCTTGGAGATATTGTCCTTTTGGTGATAATGTTCTGTTGGTGATAATGTCATGTCGATGATATTGTCCTGTTGGTAGTGATGTAACTTTTGATGATGATGTCCTGTTGGTGGTGATGATGTCCTGTTGGTGGTGATGATGTCCTGTTGGTGGTGGTGATGTCCTGTTGGTGGTGGTGATGTCCTGTTGGTGATGTTCTGTTGGTGATGATGTCTTGTTGGTGATGATGTCTTGTTGGTGATGATGTCCTGTTGGTAATGGTGATGTCCTGTTGGTGATGTCCTGTTGGTAATGGTGATGTCCTGTTGGTGATGTCCTGTTGGTGGTGATGATGTCCTGTTGGTGATGTCCTGTTGGTGGTGATGATGTCCTGTTGGTGATGTCCTGTTGGTAATGGTGATGTCCTGTTGGTGATGTCCTGTTGGTGGTGATGATGTCCTGTTGGTGGTGATGATGTTCTGGTGGTGATGATGTCCTGTTGGTGGTGATGATGTCCTGTTGGTGGTGATGATGTTCTGTTGGTGATGATGTCCTGTTGGTGGTGATGTCCTGTTGGCGATGATGTCACCGTGTTCAGGTCATGTAATGTATCAGATCTGTGTAGATTCGGTTCTGATCTGTATGTAGAGCAGATGTTTTGGTTGTCTTTGATCAGCATCTTCACTCTGAGAGGACGCTGCGCTCCTGCTGCTGTCGCCATGGCGAGCTGTGATGTCATAATGACAACTGCTGATGTTTATTGTAACTGATGGGTTGTCATCAACCTCCTGACTACTAACATAGCTCGGGGTGTCTGAATCAGAGCTTTAAATGTTGGAGTGCTGAGCTCTAAAATCAGCAGAGCTGCATCAGATTATTACTATTATTACAGAGACTGTAAACACCACACAGACGCAAAAACTCTGACAGCGTATTGAGACTGGACACACACTGGACAGACAGACAGAGAGTGTTGAAGTGTGAAAAGATGTCCATTAGAGTAAAGCCAGCCAATCAGAAAAAAGTGGACTTGTAAATGACGTTGATTGGCGCAGTGATAATTCTGGAGTCAGTATTGAGGAAATGACTGCATTTTCACCAACATTCATCTGATTCATCAAGAGCTCTGAACCCCACAGTCCGTTAAGGTGGAGTCAACATATAGTGGGAACACTTTATCATGGACCCTATAAATTACCAACTTCATCATTATATAATACTTTGGTGATGATGATTAATAATTATGGCGTAAATAAATGCCACTGTGTAAACTATTAACTATTCACTCAGTGACGTTCAAATAATTAAAGCACTGCGAATATTTTCATAAATGTATCAGTCTATATTGAAGAGTAATTAGCAATACCGTGTATAATTATGAATATACTGTAAGCTGAGGCTCTAATGTAAGATGACTGTGAGGGCGGGACCTTCACCAACAAGGCTTCAGTTAACCTGTTACCTGTTGCCCCATTTTAGCCTGTTGTGGTGTACCCAAAGTAAAGGGGGCGCTGTTCCCACAGACTTTGTTCTATAGCGATGATCTCGGCCTCATTTGAAGGGAAATTCCCTCAGTCAGCATAACTGTCTGAGTCACTGACTCAGAGTAACAGAGTCTAGAACAGAGGAGTTTATTTCCTCGTAGATCTCTAAACTGATCTCTGACTCTTGCCGTGTTATCAGACCTCATGTTCTGGATGATGGCGTCTCTGTGGAGGCGGAGAGGCTCTGATCACTCAGTGCTGATGTTGTAAACGAGACGATCGTCACTGCTGTGATTAATGGATCATAAAACAGTTTGTTGGAATCGAATCCAGACATTTCAGTCTTTCTAACGCTGTATTACATCATCGTACTGCTGGATGATTTGAGGCATAAAAATGATGTTTAAAAACTAAAGTGAACTCTTTAACAGAAGTGTGTCGGTGCTGGTGGTGCCGGTGCCGGTGCCGGTGGTGAGGCCACAAGGCCTGAGATTAAAAAAATGTAAATAATATGAGTGAAAATAAAAAGTGTGGAATGACAGTAATACATTGAGTTATGCTGACTGTACACTGGAAGACTTTGAAAAGACTTTGAAAGACTAAAGTCTGACACCTTCTCACGTCTAAAGACTGTGTCACAGCTTTTAGTCCCAGATTATGATTTTGAAAAGACAGGAAATCTTGCAGTGTCACTATTTACAAGACTGTAACTAGACTTTTGAGATTATTTCCCATCATGCACCTGGTGGAAATATACAAGCAGAGAAACCCTTTTCCTTCCTCTCTGTAGTGGTACAGATGGGAAGATACATTGGCTGAGCATGTAAAGATCTGGGGCTCAGAGCAGGTCACTGTAGGACTGCATATTCTGGTCAGATCATCACCCAGAATCTTTTAATTTACCTGTAAAATGTGCCGCTACTTTTTTATTTAACATAAAGATTTACACATCAACCCAACATGCATCAGCCTTGTTGGTTGGATATTATACACTAAACCATAAAAACAAACAGTGTAACAGAAAGCAAAAAATAAAATAAATTAAAAATAAAAAGGAAAAAACGGCAACGATTCTTCAATAATGCCGTTCTTAAAGTCCTGAAATATTAAAGCAGTCAGTTTACATCTTAATATGATTATTGTATTAAAGTGGAGCAGACTTGTCGTTTTTACAGAGATTTCAGGCTCTCTCTCTCTCTCTCCTCTCACTCTCTCTCTCTCTCTCTCTCTCTCTCTCTCTCACTCTCTCTCTCTCTCTCACACGTTCTCTCTCTCTCTCTCTCTCTCTCTCCTCTCTCTCTCACACTCACACGTTCTCTCTCTCTCTCTCTCCTCTCTCTCTCTCTCTCTCTCTCTCTCTCTCTCTCCCCGCGCACATGCGCTCGCCTGCAAGCACTCACACGCTGCCCTGGCGCGTCACTATTTGCATGAGCCAAGACTTAAAACTTACGATAATATTAAACACGGTTGATTTTGTCGCAGTGTCAAGACAAGAAAAGGACTGACTTAAGACCGCCAGCTTGACCACCTTATACCAAACGATCGAGACGACGCGAGCGCGACGCGACTCTAGCAAGACTCCCGTGATTTTATCCCGACGTGGATAACCTGTCTGTCTGTGAAAAGTCGTTTGGTGTCGATGGCTTTATAGAAATGAGAAAATCATGCAAGGAGCACAAAGACAAGTCCAGCAATAGAGTCAGTGAGTGAGTGAGTGGGTCAGTGAGCGAGTGAGTGAGCGAGCGAGTGAGTGGGTCAGTGAGTGAGTGAGTGAGTGAGTGAGTGAGTGAGTTAGTGAGGGAGCGAGTGAATCAGTGACTGAATCAGTGACTGAATCAGTGACTGAATCAGTGACTGAATCAGTGACTGAATCAGTGACTGAATCAGTGAGTGAGTGACAGGTTTGGAGCTTCAGGCGGATCAGAAACAGCTGGTGCAGCACATTCTGGCCGCTGCTCTGGGCAGTGAGAGCTCGTTTATGTGTATTGTGTGTGCATGTATGTGTGCATGTGCGCGTGCGCGCGTGTGTGTGCGTGTGTGCGTGTGCGCGTGTGCGTGTGTATGTGCGTGCGTGTGTGTGTGAGTGTGTGCGTGGATGTATGCGTGTACGTGTGTGTGCGTGTGCGCGTGTGTGTGTGCGTGTGTATGTGCGTGCGTGTGTGTGTGTGTGTGAGTGTGCGCGTGTGTGTGTGTGTACGCGTGTGTGTGTGTGTATGTGTGTGCGTGTGTGCGTGTGTGTGCGTGTGTGTGTGCGTGTGCGCGTGTGCGAGTGTGTGTGTGCGAGTGTGTGTGTGTGTGTGTGTGCGTGCGTGTGCGTGTGTGTGTGTGTGTGTGTGTATGTGTGTGCGCGTGTATTTGCGTGCGTGTGCGTGTGAGTGTGTGTGTGTGTGTGTATGTGTGTGCGCGTGTATTTGCGTGCGTGTGTGTGTGTGTATATGTATGTGTATATGTATGTGTGTGTGTGTGTGAGTGTGTGTGTGTGTGTGTGTGTGTGTGTGAGTGCCCCTTAAACCCTGCGAGCTCTGACCAGCGAATCTCAGCTCATGTGCACAAACACCATCTGACATCAGCGAATGTTTCCTCTGTGTCTGTTTGATCAGCCTCGACTGACCGCTCACTGTTAGAGCTCCGTCACTTACACAGAGCTGAACCACTCGGAGCACCGAGGGGTCAACGGTACACACTGACTCACTGTGTGTGTATTTACACACTTACTGGACACTGCAGTAACTCCACCTCCCTGTATCTGTCCACTGTATCAGCTCCACTGACCGTATAGCTTCACTCTGTAGTTCTACAGTTACAGACTGTAGTCCATCTGTTTCTCTGATACTTTGTTACCCTGTTCTTCAGTGGTCAGGACCCCCACAGGACCTTCACAGAGCAGGTACTATGTGGGTGGTGGGTCATTCTCAGCACTGCAGTAACACTGACGTGGTGGTGGTGTGTTAGTGTGTGTTGTGCTGGTCTGAGTGGATCAGACACAGCAGCGCTGCTGGATTTTCTGAACACCTCAGTGTCGCTGCTGGACTGAGAATAGTCCACCAACCAAAAATATCCAGCCAGCAGCGTCCTGTGGGCAGCGTCCTGTGACCACTGATGAAGGACTAGAGGATGACCAACACAAACTGTGCAGCAGCAGATGAGCTATCGTCTCTGACTTTACATCTACAAGGTGGACTGACAAGGTAGGAGTGTCTAATAGAGTGGACAGTGAGTGGACACAGTTCATTGGACATTGGATTGTAATTATCTTTTAATTTCCTGAACTGTGTAAATATTAATAATCATATTATTGAAGAAAAGATAAAACATTAATTAATTCTCTCTCTGTCTCTCTCTCTCTCTCTCTCTCTCTCGCTCCCTGTTCTCTCTCTCTCACTCTTTCTTTCTCTGTCTCTTTCTCTGTTTCTCTCTCTCTCTCTCTCTCACTCCCTATTCTCTCTCTCTCACTCTTTCTTTCTCTGTCTCTTTCTCTGTTCTCTCTCTCTCTCTCTCTCTCTCTCTCTCTTGCTCCCTATCTCTCTCCGCTGCTTCTCTCTCTCTCACTCTCTCTCTCTCTCTCTCTCTCTCTCGCTCTCGCTCCCTGTTCTCTCTCTCTCACTCTTTCTTCTCTCTCTCTCTCTCCTCTCTCTCTCCGATCCTCTCTCTCTCTCTCTCTCTCTCTCGCTCCCTGTTCTCTCTCTCTCACTCTTTCTTTCTCTGTCTGTCTCTCTCTCTCTCTCTCTCTCTCTCTCTCTCTCTCTCGCTCCCTATTCTCTCTCTCGCTCCCCATTCTCTCTCTCTCACTCTTTCTTTCTCTGTCTCTTTCTCTGTTTCTCTCTCTCTCACTCTTTCTTTCTCTGTCTCTTTCTCTGTTTCTCTCTCTCTCTCTCTCGCTCCCTATTCTCTCTCTCGCTCCCCATTCTCTCTCTCTCTCTCTCTCTCTCTCGCTCCCCTTTCTCTCTCTCTCTCTCTCTCTCTCTCTCTCTCTCTCTCTCTCTCTCTCTCTCTGCAGTTTGTTCTCAGTTCTCTCGGGGTGTGTATGCGATCTTTGGGTTCTATGATCAGCGCTCCATGAACACCCTGTCATCGTTCTGCGGTGCGCTCCACACCTCCTTCATCACTCCATCGTTCCCCCTCGACGCCGACGTCCAGTTCGTCCTACAGATGAGACCCAGTCTGAAGGGGGCGCTGCTCAGCCTGCTGGGACATTACAGATGGGACAGATTTGTTTACCTGTACGACACGGACAGAGGTTAGAACACACCTGTACACACTAACACACACACATGCCTGTACACACACACTGACACACACACACACACGCCTGTACACACACACTGACACACACACACGCCTGTACACACACACTGACACACACACACGCCTGTACACACACACTGACACACACACACAAACGCCTGTACACACACACTGACACACACACACAAACGCCTGTACACACACTGACACACACACACACGCCTGTACACACACACAACACACACACACGCCTGTACACACACACAAACACACACACACGCCTGTACACACACACTAACACACACACACGCCTGTACACACACACTAACACACACACACACGCCTGTACACACACACTGACACACACACACGCCTGTACACACACACTGACACACACACACGCCTGTACACACACACTAACACACACACACGCCTGTACACACACGCCTGTACACACACACTGACACACACACACGCCTGTACACACACGCCTGTACACACACACACACGCCTGTACACACACACTGACACACACACACGCCTGTACACACACACTGACACACACAAACACGCCTGTACACACACACTGACACACACAAACACGCCTGTACACACACACTGACACACACACACGCCTGTACACACACGCCTGTACACACACACTGACACACACACACACGCCTGTACACACACACTGACACACACACACACCCTGTACACACACTGACACACAACACGCCTGTACACACACACTGACACACACAAACACGCCTGTACACACACACTACACACACACAAACACGCCTGTACACCACACTGACACACACACACACGCCGTTACACACACACTGACACTACCACAGCACGCCTGTTACACACACACTGGCACACACACACGCCCTGTACCACACACTGACACACCCCTCCACGCCTGTACACACACACTGACACACACAACACGCCTGTACACACCACTGACACACACACACACGCCTGTACAACACCACTGACACACACACACGCCTGTACAAACACTAACACACACGCCTGTACACACACACTGACACACACAAACAGCCTGTACACACACACTG
>NW_023494794.1:16439016-16441516 GCF_904425465.1 Colossoma macropomum | reverse complement strand
TACACACACACACACGCCTGTACACACACACTAACACACACACACGCCTGTACAACACACTGACACACACACACACGCCTATACACACACTGACACACACACACGCCTGTACACACACTCACACACACACACGCCTGTACACACACTAACACACACACACAACGCCTGTACACACACTGACACACACACAAACGCCTGTACACACACACTAACACACCAACGCCTGTACACACACTGAACACACACACACGCCTGTACCACACACTAACACACACACACGCCTGTACACACACACTAACACACACACACAACGCCTGTACACACACACTACACACACCACCACAAACGCCTGTACACACACACTAACACACACACACACGCCTGGTACACACACTAACACACACACAAACGCCTGTACACACACACTAACACACACACACCGCCTGTACCACACTACACCACACACACAAACGCCTGTACACACACTAACACACAACACACACACTCCCTGTACACACACACACACAGACACACACAAACTGCCTGTACACACACACTAACACACACACGGCCTGTACACACCACTAACACACACACACTCCTTACCACACAACAACACACACACTGTAACACACCAACTACACACACACGCCTGTACACCACACACTAACACACACACACCACAACGCCTGTAACACACCACTAACACACACACACAAACGCCTGTACACACACACAACACACACACGCCTGTACACACACACTAACACACACACAAACGCCTGTACACACACACTAACACACACACAAACGCCTGTACACACACACTAACACACACACAAACGCCTGTACACACACTAACACACACACACGCCTGTACACACACTAACACACACACACACAAACGCCTGTACACACACTGACACACACACACGCCTGTACACACACACTAACACACACACGCCTGTACACACACACGCCTGTACACACACACTAACACACACACGCCTGTACACACACACTAACACACACACACGCCTGTACACACACACTAACACACACACACACACAACGCCTGTACACACACACTAACACACACACAAAACGCCTGTACACACACACTAACACACACACGCCTGTACACACACACTAACACACACACACACACACACGCCTGTACACACACACTAACACACACACACAAACGCCTGTACACACACACTAACACACACACACGCCTGTACACACACACTAACACACACACTCCTGTACACACACACTAACACACACACACACACAAACGCCTGTACACACACACTAACACACACACAAACGCCTGTACACACACACTAACACACACACACACACGCCTGTACACACACACTAACACACACAAACGCCTGTACACACACACTGACACACACACACGCCTGTACACACACACTGACACACACACACGCCTGTACACACACTACACACACACACACACACGCCTGTACACACACTAACACACACACACACGCCTGTACACACACTAACACACACACACACAAACGCCTGTACACACTAACACACTAACACACACACGCCTGTACACACACACTAACACACACACACACACACGCGCGTGCCTGTACACACACACTGACACACACACACACAAACGCCTGTACACACACACTGACACACACACAACGCCTGTACACACACTGACAGACACACACGCCTGTACACACACACTAACACACAACATGCCTGTACACACACACACTGACACACACGCCTGTACACACACACTGACACACACAACGCCTGTACACACACAAACGCCTGTACACACATACTGACACACACACAACGCCTGTACACACACTGACTGACACACACGCCTGTACACACACACTAACACACAAACATGCCTGTACACACACACTAACACACACACACACACGCCTGTACACACACACACGCCTGTACACACACACTAACACACAAACATGCCTGTACACACACACTAACACACACACACACACGCCTGTACACACACAAACGCCTGTACACACACAAACGCCTGTACACACATACTGACACACACACAACGCCTGTACACACACTGACTGACACACACGCCTGTACACACACACCTAACACACAAACATGCCTGTACACACACACTAACACACACACACACACGCCTGTACACACACACACGCCTGTACACACACACTAACACACAAAACATGCCTGTACACCACACACTAACACACACACACACACGCCTGTACACACACCACACGCCTGTACACACACACTAACCACACAAACATGCCTGTACACACACACTAACACACACACACACACGCCTGTACACACACAAACGCCTGTACACACACACTAACACAAACAAATGCCTGTAAACACACACACAAACGCCTGTACACACACACTGACACACACACACACGCCTGTACACACACACTAACACACACACACGCCTGTA
>NW_023494794.1:16429016-16434016 GCF_904425465.1 Colossoma macropomum | reverse complement strand
AATCAAAAAACAGTGGTTAATGTAATGGTGACCAGATGCCTCAGTGCTGCGGGAGGGTAGAGCCACAGAGATGGCATCAGGAAGCCTGATGGAATTTTGGGACTTCTCAAAGTGTGTCTGATCTCCTGCAGCACATAGTCGAGTCAAAGTTTATTATTTATATAGCGCTTTTTACAACAGGTGTTGTGGCACCAGTGGCAAGGAAAATCTCCCTAAGAGCAAGAGGAATAAACCTTGAGAGGAACCAAGACTCAAAAGGGGAACCCCTCCCCTTCTGGTCGACACCAGATAGCAAACAGTGTTAGTATAAAGTATTAGAATACAAAAAGGGAAAGACAGGCAGAGCAGTGGTTAATTAGATAGTTTGAGTTTATGCAGCAGCAGCATCAGGAGGGTCAGGTCATGAAGGTGCAGTTTGCACATTGTTGTACAGGGTGAAGCTCAATGGTGGTCAAAACGGTCCAGAAGGCTGAAATGGTCCAGAAGGCTGGCCAGCAGTGGCATCTGATCAAGGCAGAAGAAGCAACAGCATCAGACCCACAGGATGGGCAGCTGTTCAACACGGCAAAGAAAAGGAAACAGAGAGTCAGTTTTGTACAGAGAGACTGACCACAGATTACAGGGTTAACAGAGCAGCAGAGACTCCGGCAGGTCTAGATATTACAGCCTCACTAAGAGGGAGAAACCAGAAAGGTAACAGAGTCACGAGGCTCCCTGAGATGTCGGCGCCCCTCCACTCCACTGTCAGCAAACCTGAGTGAGTGCGTGAGCAGCGGGACGACAGCACCAGCACTCCCAGTTTACCATAATACTCCATGACTGTGAACCCCAGATCTGCACCTTTTATCTAGCAGGGAAAACTAATTACCAACGGCTCCACTAAACAAGTGGGTTTTAGTCTAGACTTAAAGACTGAGGCTGAGGCTGAGTCTGAGTCCCGAACACTGACTGGAAGATTATTCCAAAGCTGGGGGGCTTTGTATGCGAAGCTCTGCCCCCTGATGTAGCTTTATTAATACAGCTTTGGTCTTAAAGATCTGGCAGAGGAAGCAAACACCCACAAATCTTGATGCCCTAATCATTACCATCTTAAAAATCTGTGTGTTTTTCCTGGCCTGGAAACAAAAGAGCAAAAAAACACTTTTTCATAAATCTGTTAATTTATTAATCATATATACATTGTAATGATTCATCCAAGCAACAAACAACCGATTCATTTTCTTCTTCGAACATTGTGAAGAATTTAATGTAAGTTTTTAATTAATATTAATATTAGCTTAGCAAAGCTGGCCAACAGCAAGGGAGGCAAATCTGACTTACAGTTGAACCCAAAACGGACCTCTTAATTAAATAAAACAGGCGAAAGCAGCGAACGTCACCAGCCGAAGCTGAATCTGAAGCTGAGCTGCACAGCTGACATCGATAGATAATTTGTGCAGTTTGGAGCAGAAAACACAGAAAAATAAGCCTTAGCCTTGAATCTCTTCACAGGCGCAACAATACTGCAAGTCTAGTTTCATTCATTTAATTTCCTGGAGTACAGACGGTGAAGACCGAGCTCCTGGAGTAGAGCCGGTGAGGACCGAGCTCCCGGAGTACAGACGGTGAAGTACAGACGGTGAAGACCGAGCTCCCGGAGTACAGACGATGAAGACCGAGCTCCCGGAGTACAGACGGTGAAGACCGAGCTCCCGGAGTACAGACGGTGAAGACCGAGCTCCCGGAGTACAGACGGTGAAGACTGAGCTCCTGGAGTACAGACGGTGAAGACCGAGCTCCCGGAGCACAGACGGTGAAGACCGAGCTCCTGGAGTACGGCCGGTGAAGACTGAGCTCCTGGTGTACGGGCGGTGAAGACCGAGCTCCCGGAGCACAGACGATGAAGACCGAGCTCCCGGAGTACAGACGGTGAAGACCGAGCTCCCGGAGCACAGACGGTGAAGACCGAGCTCCCGGAGCACAGACGGTGAAGACCGAGCTCCTGGAGTACGGGCGGTGAAGACTGAGCTCCTGGTGTACGGGCGGTGAAGACTGAGCTCCTGGTGTACGGCCGGTGAAGACTGAGCTCCTGGTGTACGGGCGGTGAAGACTCCTGGAGTACAGACAGTAAAGACTGTCGAAAGTACCGGGTTACGCTAGGTTTTGTTTGATGTTGAAAGACCAAGTAAAAATAGAGATAATATTAATTAGTTATAAGAATCACATTTATCTGTTCATAAAAGTAAGCTGAATGTGACGGAGCTGACGTTGCACTCATCATTTATCTTATATCTTGTCATATAAAGAAACAGAAAAAATGTCTGAATCATTTTTTAGATCTGATTTTGTTTTGTGTGTTTTTGGGTCCAGTATGTTGATACTGTCAGCCAGAAAGAAATAAAATTGTCAGATCATGTGGGAGAAGTTGTGCTGGAAAACTGGCAGAGTGAAAATTTTTCATGTGGTAAATAAAGACAAAATCAAAATTATTCAAAAACTCACAAGGGTCAGTATTAGTAGTAACACTAGCGCAGAGCAGACATAATTACGTCCAGCGTCCGTCCATCCATCTTTCCAGACCTCATCTCCTCCTTTCATCCTTTTAATTAATTAAAATAAATTACAGTTCCATCAATTTAACACAGTTACCATGGAGACCTGAATACAATAGACACTTTTAATAGCAACCCATAAAAAGATATTTACTGCATCTGCAACCATCAGTCTATCATCAGCAATCCCCCCTCCCCTCTCTCTCTCTCTCTCTCTCTCTCTCTCTCTCTCTCTCTCTCTATCTGTCCCATCTCTCTCTCTCTCTCTCTCTCTCTATCTGTCCCATCTCTCTCTCTCTCTCTCTCTCTCTATCTGTCCCCTCTCTCTCTCTATCTGTCTGTCTCTCTCTCTCTCTCTCTCTCTCTCTATCTGTCCCATCTCTCTCTATCTGTCTGTCTCTCTCTCTCTCTCTATAATTCATTTGGAGGCTTTACAGCTGGACTGTGAAGCGTAACAAACGAATTTATGTGACTTCTAGGAACCATGAAACACCTTAAAGCACCGAAAATCTGCTCATATGATTGGGAGTGAATGGAGGACGACACACCGCTTCACTGAAACATATATAAATGTGCTTTAAATGGGTGATTAGGTGAGGAGGAGGTTTGCAGAGCGGTGTGGCTGTTCTAGGGGTTTCCGACAGCAGCGTCTGTCGCGCTGAATACGTTTCACGGTCACTGTGTTAAAGATTATTATTGTGTTCTTTGTTTGCTGTTCACATAAAACCAGGGTGCTGGAGCTCGGGCCGAGTCCTGGACCTCTTCCTGATCCTGGAGCTTCTCCTTTTGTGCTGATTTGCTGTTCTGAGTGCTCTGCTCTTCTAACTGGTCTCATTATTTATTAATTCCTTTATTGTTTTCCTGGCTAATTAATTCCTCTCCCTCTCAGGGTTCTCCATGCTGCAGGCGATAATGGAGTCCGCAGTAGCGAATAACTGGCAGGTCACGGCTCGATCTGTGGGGAACATCGTTGATCCTCTGGAGTTCCGCAGGATCATAGAGGAGATGGACCGCAGGCAGGAGAAGCGCTTTCTGATTGATTGTGAGGTGGAGCGCATCAACGCTATACTGGAACAGGTATATACTGTTTAAGCCAGGGCTGCATCCATACCGTTCTTCAGACCGAGTACATATTTTAGTACTCTGAGTCTGAGTCTGATACTGAGTCTGATACCACACTGAGTATCTACTCAGAATGAAGTATCTGTCAGTGTAAATGAGTGTAATGAACCGTAACAGTTACATCATTAAATCTATCTGATTTTAATGAAGTGCGTTAGCTAGCTATGCTACACTAGTGATCTCTGATCGAGCAGCGCTGCAGTGGAGAAGAGTGGGTTTTGTTCCCTAAAGTAGGTTTCATAGTTTTGATCCTCATCTGTCTCTTTCAGCAGCAGTACAGCGACAGCAGGAATCACATCCGAGGCTGACGCACCCGAGGAGCTCACGCTTCCAGTTTTCCGTCTTATTGGAGTCGTTTGATTGGCTGGTTGAGCTGTAGCTGAATGTCCTCTAAAGCCGGACAGACACTGTGTGACGTTAGAGATCTTGTTCTTTGGTGACTCTCACTGTCCGTTAGAATAGACCATCGTGTTCAGACAAAGCTACGATTTATAAACTCACACTGTACGAAACGCTCCGTCTGACTGACCTGCTACGGGAAACGCAGCCTCTACAGACGCTCTGAGGAATTATTAGTCCCCAGATAGTCCAGGTCAGTCCGGTCTTGACCATGAAGGGCTGCAGATTTTCAACCCAGCAAAGCAGGAGAAAACCACTCATTTGAAGAGAGACCAGTTAATGAATCTCTTAACTGTCACCCCATTTTAGCCTGAAACAGCATACCCAAACTGAAGGGGGCGCTGTTTACGCGTACTTTGTTCTACAGTGATGATCTCGGTCTCACTTGAAAGGAAACTCCCTCAGTCAGAATAACTGTCTGAGTTACTGACTCAGAGTCTAGAATGGAGGAGTTTATTTCCTCCTGACTCATAGATCTTTAAACTGATGTGTTATCAGACCTCATGCTCTGGATTATGGTGTCTCTGTGGAGGCGGAGAGGCTCTGAATGTGACGACACAGATCTGAGAGTGTTTGATCATCCAGCGCTGTATTGATGGACAATTTGATGCATAAAAATGATGTTTAAAAAACAGAAGTGAACACTTTGACGGAAGTGCGTCGGAACTAAAGTGATCTAAAATCGACAGAATCGGGAGCTCCTGCTTGAGCATAACGAAAACCAGCAGCCACACCGGATAAGACTGGACACCGCTGGTCACGCTGATTTGACTGTTGGTGTTAATTTGCTTTAGACAAGCAGCTGTGAACCTTCTCAGAGTGTGAAATGCTGGATGCACAGAAAGAGAGAGAGAGAGAGAGAGAGAGAGAGAGAGAGAGAGAGATTTTGTAAACATTTGATTGCATTCTAAAGATTTCATTATACACTCTTTCACTCTCTCACTCCCG
>NW_023494794.1:16401516-16424016 GCF_904425465.1 Colossoma macropomum | reverse complement strand
CCCGATAGTGCAGCAGTTCCTGCAGCGCTGGGACCGTCTGGACGAGAGGGAGTTTCCTGAGGCTAAAAACGTGCCGCTGAAGGTCTCTGATCCTTTACCAGCTCGTTAAACTCTACAGTTACCGAATACGTTTTCAGCAGATTTCTGTTCTGTGTGGAAGACAGAAGAACACCAACATTGAAATAAATACAAACATTAAACATACAATAACCAGAGATCTGGAACCGAACTTTGTTCTTTAAATTAACCGAGTTATATTTTTAATTATGATTTTGGCTTCCAACAATTATAAAGACAAGATAATTGAAATAAAATGATTATTTTGCCGCATTTTGTTTCACAATGATGCTCTCTATGATATCTGTGTTAGAAATCCAGTGCCCCCCTTTCCTTTACAGTGCGCATATATATATATATATATAATTTATCAGCTTTTACATTTTTTGTTTGTTTTTCATTAAATTATATTTACAGTTAAAGAAAATCCAGTGTTAAAAAGACAAGTTTTTACAAGTTCAGTAAATGATGCTTCCAAAGTCAGTGAATAATCATAATCTCAATATTGATCACAATAATCGTGACTTTTATTGTATTTTGCTATAATCAAGCAGCTGTGAAGGATATATACTAAAAACATCTTCTTCTTTTTGTTACTGTGCATATTTGTGTTTATTTGAATGTTTCATGGTGTTTTTAATAACACATGATTCAGATAAGCAGTTTAAATAACGTGATTTTTGCTCAGTTCTGTATATCATTTCTTGACGAGTGTAGAAAGTATAAAGACTAACGTGTCTGTTTGTGTTCAGTACACGTCGGCGTTGACCCACGATGCCATCCTGGTGATTGCGGAGGCGTTCCGGTACCTGCGGCGTCAGCGGGTGGATATTTCTCGGAGAGGTAGCGCCGGAGACTGCCTGGCCAATCCGGCCGTGCCCTGGAGCCAAGGCATCGACATCGAGAGGGCCCTCAAAATGGTATGAGGCGACTCGGAGGGCTCGGCCGATATATCGTTCTACTGATAGTGAGATTCTGTCCGTAATAACCACACAGACACTGCAGTAACATCTCCTCAGATGAAGACTGTGAGCTCCTGCTGTGTGAGAACAGCTGTCAGTCACGCCGCAACATTTTAATAGATTTTGACCCAATAAATCAAATAAAAATGATATTATTGGTTTTAAATTTAACTTCTTAAAATCGCGATGACGTGTTCGTGTCGGTCGGGCTCAGGTCCTCAGAACGCCTCTCATTCTTCACGTTCGTCTGTGATCTTTCTACTGTTGTTTGTTAAACTCCTCAAATCCCAGTTTTATTCCACAGTAAATGCTTACTGGAGCTGGATTAGTTTAACCACAGGAGGTCAGTAATGTAATCTGGGTGTGATTAGACTGACCGACCCATACAGGATAAAGAAACTCTGTAATTTCACCAAATTACCCCAAACAGCTCAGATCGAAACATCATCATGTGGACAAAAAAATATGATCCATTATGGCCTTTCGGTTCCAGCAGAAGAGCTGAAGCTCTCCTCTACTGTCCACATTCAGCTGCTGAGGAATAACAGTAGATCCTCTCTGATTGGTCCTCTAGCGCCCCCTTCAGTACTGAGTGTTTTAACTGCCACAGTAATGTAAGAGCACGCGGTGAGTTTGTACAGGACCAAGATTTTGCAGTTCGCTGGCCGAGCGTTTGCAGTGCGCTGGCTGAGCGTTTGCAGTGCGCTGGCCGAGCGTTTGCAGTGCGCTGGCCGAGCGTTTGCAGTGCGCTGGCCGAGCACTGACATTTCGTTGCTGTACTTACGTTGAGTCTGTTTTTGCTTTATAGTTAATGTAAGATTAGCATTAGGCTAATAAAGTGGGTTCATTCAATTTCCAAAATGCAGCCAACGGGAAAGGAAACATACCAAAATGATTACAATCTCAGATCTCGTCAGTGGTCACTCAGATTACAGCCCCTCCCCAGATTAAACTAATCCAGTTCTAACAGGGCTCACACTGCAAAAAACGGTGTCTCAGCAAGTAAAATGATCTAATATTCCTCATGTTGAGATTATTGTGAGCTCATTATAAAATGACGTCATTTATTTCTCAACGTTTTACTTGTTTTCAGTAATTTTGTTAAGTAAAAAGTACAAATATCTTCCAATATTGGCAGATAATTGTGTTTATTTTAAGAAACGTTTGAAACAAAATTATTTGTCCATATAGTGAGAAAACGAGTACAAAACATCTAGAAATAAGTTATATAATTCTATCATGTGTGTATTATCAAATCAAAATGAGAAATATTAGATGTTTAGACTTTAAGATGAGATTTAAGATGATTTCTCTTGTTAAGATTTCATTTATTGTAGTTTAAAGCTTATTATTTGGTAACGTTGGACCCTCAGGAGCCCCGACGTTTATGGGGTTGAAGTTTCTCATATGAATTGTTTATTTTGTTTGTTTTATTGTCATGTAAGTAAACTGTTCTTTAAATGTGTCTGTCATCATCTGTCTCACAGTCGGGGAACCTCGCCATGTGATTGTTGTTGTTCTGCAGTGATTGTTTGTGTTGTTGCTGTTGTTGTTGTTATTTGCTGGGTGTTATCTGTGCTGTTGTCGTGTAGGTTCAGGTTCAGGGGATGACGGGCAACATTCAGTTCGACTCGTTCGGCCGACGCTCGAACTACACGGTCGACGTTTACGAGATGAAGCCTGGAGGAGCCAGAAAGGTCAGCAGGTCACGTCACATCACATAACATCACATCACCAAACCATCATTTCACTGAGAAACTAATACTACATTAGAAACAAACCATCATTACTGCTGTGAATTTTATGGGATGTGCCAATATTCATGTTTATATTCATATTTATTTATTTTATTTTTTAAACTTTCTATTTCACTGTGAAGAACTTTAAGTGCTCTTTAAATAATATTAAAGGCCTTATTACATTATTAAATCCATCATAATTATAGTTTCATGTATCACAATTATGTAATACATTACATATATACATACATTTACAGTTTTATTTATTCAAAAAACTTTAGAAATGTAGTTTACAGTTCCATTTTCTTTCTTATGTTTAGAATTTTTATTCTAAGTACCGTATTTTCTTTATTTTCTTTATTAACAAATGTATTTTTTATCAGAGCATTGCTAAAAACTACATTTCCCATACTGCACCACTCTACAGCTCTGTAATAGAATGAACCAGAATGTTTGCTAAACCTCCGGGTCAATAACTGGCATTCAGTCAGCGATGGACGCGGCTACTTTTAATAGTGATAAATACAGTAATAACTGTAAGATGTTGTTGTGTTTGAGGCTGAAATATAAACTAGATTTAATTAGATTTAGGTTTTTTTCTAGTTTTCCAGCTTTCAGAAGCGGAACAAAGTGCTAGCATAACATAGCGATTCTCATAGAGATGCTAGTAGAAATCAGCATCATCACATTTATAAAAGGCCATTTATAAAGTAAACAGTGCTGTGATGTGTGTAGCTGTTCATGATTAAATAACTAAAAATCAGATTGTTTTTATTAAGTTCACTGATTTTCTCATTTTTTAATATCTTGGTTAAATAATTCTCAGAACTGAAACTAAATCATGTCGCCGTTATCCACCCGGACGTTAGTCTCACGGGGCCAGACGTGATCTCCTAAATGAGAACACACACTTATTTAACTTTTGGTGACCGCAGCGCTAAGGACCCCTGTAAACCCCGCTCCAAATTTCTCTAGTCTTCACTCTTTAACTTCAATCGGTAACAAGCTGGCTGGGTCATTTCAGCCATGGATCTCCTGAAATTCTTAAAACTTACACTTCATATTTTTTTGCAAATTTGTATCCAACTTAGTGGAGAAGCTCGTCCACGGCGGAGCTCCAGGCAGCCAGAGAAATGTAGAGCACCGTAACTCGGCGATGATAAAAGTAACCAACTTCAAACTGGACAGGATTACAGGGCGTTAGTGATCCTCTCCAACCACACAGGACTTTACTGTAGCGTTCAGGATCTTTCCAATGAGCCCTGGACTGCATTGCTGACCTTCAGGGAACCAGAGATACTGACCGCAGAATCTCCAGCCTCCTCACCTGCCGTCCCCTCTGAGGCGGCCATGTTGTTAGTGTGATAATCACGTGACGTTGATCTTAAAGCTCCATCGCTGAGCAGTACAGTCGACTAGTCTGTGCTGCCTGTAGCCCAGGCTAACGGCAGGCTTGTTGTCTGCTGGACGATGACGAGCGAACCAGCGCCCCCTACTGTGAGCTCTGCCTAGTTAGACTACGCTCCCCCCGATTTCTCATGGCGGTCGTTTCGAGATCACGGCTGGCCCTGCGACTGTCCTGCTGCCCTGTTTGCTGTCCGGCTGTTCTCGTGCTCTTCTGACTGTCTGCTGTCTGTGTGTTGCAGATTGGGTACTGGAACGAATATGAGAAATTTGTTTATATAGTGGAGCTGCAGGTTACCAACGAATCCTCTTCTGTGGAAAACCGAACAATTGTGGTCACTACTATTATGGTACACTTTCCGAAGCTGCTTTTGAGAACGAAACGTCCCTACTGTGAATCCTTCTGCCTCTCCAGGCGGAGCGCGAGCGTTACGTTCTGTCCTGGGGGGGCAGAACCGTTTTCTTCTTTCATTTTGCTTTCCACCCACTCACTACATGTTGAAACAGTCGATCACTTGTGAGTGTTTCAACTGTGTCCGTGTGGGCGTCAAAGCATCGTCACTCCCTGCCACGGTGGCCTGTTGTAGCAGTGACATCACAATACCGGCTTTGGTAATGAAACAGGCTAGGCTTCCTCCCTCTCTCTCCCTCTCTCTCCCTCTCTCTTTCTCTCTCTCTCTCTCTCTCTCCCTCTCTCTCTCGCTCATACCATACGTAAGTACGCGCCTGCGCTGCTGCGACGGGAGACGAGCCGCAAACGGCACAACACGACACATCAAACAGAAACACGAACAGTCAGCTTTTCTCACTTGTGACACAAAATACGGAGCGTTCGAAATGTGCAGGGGGGCGGACACAAGCCCCGCCCACTTTCAGGTCTCTACTCTGTGTCACTGCTGATCTGTGCTGAAGCGCTTCCAGCCGTCCAATCAGGAGCCGCCAGCGTCAACCATTTGGAGGGACCAACGTGATAGAGTAGCAAGAGTGAATTAAATGGGTTAAATAAACGGCTTATTTGTTCAAATATATCATATATAAAAATTACATGAAACACTTTTTAGACACTTTGCATGACAGTAAATGTACTTTTAAGTTATGTATAATGAAATAAGCATTATTTCTATTTATATACTTACTATGCACTTTATTAGCCACACCTACCCATCATGCGATTATCTAATCAGCCAATCATGCAGCAGCAGTGCAGAGCAGACTGGAGCAGAGCTCCACTCTGGAGTGAAGAGGTCGAGGAAGGAAACTGGGATAAAGTTAATTAAACAGTAGATAAACTTAATTAACGAAGCTGCACTGTTAATTACGTGAGGAGGAGCTAAAGCTAACACTAGCGAGGAGGAGAGCCGGATTCAGGGGGAGGCGGAGCTTCAAACAAGTCAAGACAGTTTTAAAATCAATGTTTGATGAATTATTTCTACTCATTAGAGAAGATGTGAACATTTCAGCTCCAGACAGAAGAACCTTAAAGAGAAAGCCAACGAATGGATTTCACTGTTTGGTTGGAAGTTTAGTTTGTAAACAGAGATTTACGAGACTAGGTTTAGCGCTTAAATCTGACGTTTGCTAGGCTAGTTTAGGGTGTAGATCTGATGTTTGCTAGGCTAGTTTAGGGTGTAGATCTGATGTTTGCTAGGCTAGTTTAGTGCTTAGATTGCATGTTCATTAATGTGGTTTGGTGTGTGAGTTGATTTGCTAGTTGCTAGGCTAGTTTAGGGTGTAGATCTGATGTTCACTAGGCTAGTTTAGGGTGTAGATCTGACGTTTCCTAGGCTAGTTTAGGGTGTAGATCTGACGTTTCCTAGGCTAGTTTAGGGTGTAGATCTGATGTTTGCTAGCCTAGTTTAGGGCGTAGATCTGATGTTTGCTAGGCTAGTTTAGGGCGTAGATCTGATGTTTGCTAGGCTAGTTTAGTGTATAGATCTGACGTTTGCTAGTCTAGTTTAGGGTGTAGATCTGACGTTTGCTAGGCTAGTTTAGGGTGTAGATCTGATGTTTGCTAGGCTAGTTTAGGGTGTAGATCTGACGTTTCCTAGGCTAGTTTAGGGTGTAGATCTGATGTTTGCTAGGCTAGTTTAGTGCATAGATCTGATGTTTGCTAGGCTAGTTTAGGGTGTAGATCTGATGTTTGCTAGGCTAGTTTAGGGTGTAGATCTGACATTTGCTAGGCTAGTTTAGGGTGTAGATCTGACGTTTGCTAGGCTAGTTTAGGGTGTAGATCTGACGTTTGCTAGGCTAGTTTAGGGTGTAGATCTGACGTTTGCTAGGCTAGTTTAGGGTGTAGATCTGACGTTTGCTAGGCTAGTTTAGGGTGTAGATCTGATGTTTGCTAGGCTAGTTTAGGGCGTAGATCTGATGTTTGCTAGGCTAGTTTAGGGCGTAGATCTGATGTTTGCTAGGCTAGTTTAGGGGCGTAGATCTGATGTTTGCTAGGCTAGTTTAGGGTGTAGATCTGATGTTTGCTAGGCTAGTTTAGGGTGTAGATCTGACGTTTGCTAGGCTAGTTTAGGGTGTAGATCTGATGTTTGCTAGGCTAGTTTAGGGCATAGATCTGATGTTCGCTAGGCTAGTTTAGTGCGTAGATCTGATGTTTGCTAGGCTAGTTTAGGGTGTAGATCTGATGTTTGCTAGGCTAGTTTAGTGCTTAGATTGCATGTTCATTAATGTGGTTTGGTGTGTGAGTTGATTGCTAGTTGCTAGGCTAGTTTAGGGTGTAGATCTGATGTTTCACTAGGCTAGTTTAGGGTGTAGATCTGACGTTTCCTAGGCTAGTTTAGGGTGTAGATCTGACGTTTCCTAGGCTAGTTTAGGGTGTAGATCTGATGTTTGCTAGCCTAGTTTAGGGCATAGATCTGATGTTTGCTAGGCTAGTTTAGGACGTAGATCTGACGTTTGCTAGGCTAGTTTAGGGCATAGATCTGATGTTTGCTAGTCTAGTTTAGTGTGTAGATCTGACGTTTGCTAGGCTAGTTTAGGGTGTAGATCTGACGTTTGCTAGGCTAGTTTAGTGCGTAGATCTGATGTTTGCTAGGCTAGTTTAGTGCATAGATCTGATGTTTGCTAGGCTAGTTTAGGGTGTAGATCTGACGTTTGCTAGGCTAGTTTAGGGTGTAGATCTGACGTTTGCTAGGCTAGTTTAGTGCATAGATCTGATGTTTGCTAGGCTAGTTTAGGGTGTAGATCTGACGTTTGCTAGGCTAGTTTACGGCGTAGATCTGATGTTTGCTAGGCTAGTTTAGGGTGTAGATCTGATGTTTGCTAGGCTAGTTTAGGGTGTAGATCTGACGTTTGGTAGGCTAGTTTAGGGTGTAGATCTGACGTTTGCTAGGCTAGTTTAGGGCGTAGATCTAACGTTTGGTAGGCTAGTTTAGGGCGTAGATCTGACGTTTGGTAGGCTAGTTTAGGGCGTACATCTGACGTTTGCTAGGCTAGTTTAGGGTGTAGATCTGACGTTTCCTAGGCTAGTTTAGGGTGTAGATCTGACGTTTGCTAGGCTAGTTTAGGGCGTAGATCTGATGTTTGCTAGGCTAGTTTAGGGTGTAAATCTGACGTTTGCTAGGCTAGTTTAGGGTGTAGATCTGATGTTTGCTAGGCTAGTTTAGTGCATAGATCTGATGTTTGCTAGGCTAGTTTAGGGTGTAGATCTGATGTTTGCTAGGCTAGTTTAGGGCGTAGATCTGATGTTTGCTAGGCTAGTTTAGGGTGTAGATCTGATGTTTGCTAGGCTAGTTTAGGGCGTAGATCTGATGTTTGCTAGGCTAGTTTAGGGCATAGATCTGACGTTTGCTAGGCTAGTTTAGGGTGTAGATCTGACGTTTGCTAGGCTAGTTTAGGGTGTAGATCTGATGTTCGCTAGGCTAGTTTAGTGCATAGATCTGATGTTTGCTAGGCTAGTTTAGGGCGTAGATCTGACGTTTCCTAGGCTAGTTTAGGGCGTAGATCTGACGTTTGCTAGGCTAGTTTAGGGTGTAGATCTGACGTTTCCTAGGCTAGTTTAGGGTGTAGATCTGATGTTTGCTAGGCTAGTTTAGGGCTTAAATCTGACGTTTGGTAGGCTAGTTTAGGGCGTAGATCTGATGTTTGCCAGGCTAGTTTAGGGCGTAGATCTGATGTTTGCTAGTCTAGTTTAGTGTGTAGATCTGACGTTTGCTAGGCTAGTTTAGGGTGTAGATCTGACGTTTGCTAGGCTAGTTTAGGGCGCAGATCTGATGTTCGCTAGGCTAGTTTAGGGTGTAGATCTGATGTTTGCTAGTTTAGTTTAGTGTGTAGATCTGACGTTTGCTAGGCTAGTTTAGGGTGTAGATCTGACGTTTGCTAGGCTAGTTTAGTGCGTAGATCTGATGTTTGCTAGGCTAGTTTAGGGTGTAGATCTGATGTTTGCTAGGCTAGTTTAGGGCGTAGATCTGATGTTTGCTAGGCTAGTTTAAGGTGTAGATCTGACGTTTGCTAGGCTAGTTTAGGGCGTAGATCTGATGTTTGCTAGGCTAGTTTAGGGCGTAGATCTGATGTTTGCTAGGCTAGTTTAGGGTGTAGATCTGATGTTCGCTAGGCTAGTTTAGGGTGTAGATCTGATGTTCGCTAGGCTAGTTTAATGCATAGATCTGATGTTTGCTAGGCTAGTTTAGGGCATAGATCTGATGTTTGCTAGGCTAGTTTAGGGCATAGATCTGATGTTTGCTAGGCTAGTTTAGGGCATAGATCTGACGTTTGCTAGGCTAGTTTAGGGCGTAGATCTGACGTTTGCTAGGCTAGTTTAGGGCCGAGATTTGATGTTCGCTAGGCTAGTTTAGTGCTTAGATCTGACGTTTGCTAGGCTAGTTTAGGGCGTAGATTTGCTGTTTGCTAGGCTAGTTTAGGGCCAAGATCTGATGTTCGCTAGGCTAGTTTAGGGTGTAGATCTGACGTTTGCTAGGCTAGTTTAGGGCGTAGATCTGATGTTTGCTAGGCTAGTTTAGGGCGTAGATCTGATGTTTGCTAGTCTAGTTTAGTGTGTAGATCTGACGTTTGCTAGGCTAGTTTAGGGTGTAGATCTGACGTTTGCTAGGCTAGTTTAGTGCGTAGATCTGACGTTTGCTAGGCTAGTTTAGGGTGTAGATCTGATGTTTGCTAGGCTAGTTTAGGGCGTAGATCTGATGTTTGCTAGGCTAGTTTAAGGTGTAGATCTGATGTTTGCTAGGCTAGTTTAGGGTGTAGATCTGATGTTTGCTAGTCTAGTTTAGTGCGTAGATCTGACGTTTGCTAGGCTAGTTTAGGGTGTAGATCTGACGTTTGCTAGGCTAGTTTAGGGTGTAGATCTGACGTTTGCTAGGCTAGTTTAGGGTGTAGATCTGACGTTTGCTAGGCTAGTTTAAGGTGTAGATCTGATGTTTGCTAGGCTAGTTTAGTGCATAGATCTGATGTTTGCTAGGCTAGTTTAGGGTGTAGATCTGATGTTTGCTAGGCTAGTTTAGGGTGTAGATCTGATGTTTGCTAGGCTAGTTTAGGGTGTAGATCTGACGTTTGCTAGGCTAGTTTAGGGTGTAGATCTGATGTTTGCTAGGCTAGTTTAGTGCATTGATCTGATGTTCGCTAGGCTAGTTTAGTGCGTAGATCTGATGTTTGCTAGGCTAGTTTAGGGTGTAGATCTGATGTTTGCTAGGCTAGTTTAGTGCTTAGATTGCATGTTCATTAATGTGGTTTGGTGTGTGAGTTGATTTGCTAGTTGCTAGGCTAGTTTAGGGTGTAGATCTGATGTTTGCTAGGCTAGTTTAGGGTGTAGATCTGACGTTTGCTAGGCTAGTTTAGGGTGTAGATCTGATGTTTGCTAGGCTAGTTTAGGGTGTAGATCTGACGTTTGCTAGGCTAGTTTAGGTGTAGATCTGATGTTTGCTAGGCTAGTTTAGTGCATAGATCTGATGTTTGCTAGGCTAGTTAGGGTGTAGATCTGATGTTTGCTAGGCTAGTTTAGGGTGTAGATCTGATGTTTGCTAGGCTAGTTTAGGGTGTAGATCTGATGTTTGCTAGGCTAGTTTAGGGTGTAGATCTGACGTTTGCTAGGCTAGTTTAGGGTGTAGATCTGATGTTCGCTAGGCTAGTTTAGTGCATAGATCTGATGTTTGCTAGGCTAGTTTAGGGTGTAGATCTGACGTTTGGTAGGCTAGTTTAGGGTGTAGATCTGACGTTTCCTAGGCTAGTTTAGGGTGTAGATCTGATGTTTGCTAGGCTAGTTTAGTGCGTAGATCTGATGTTTGCTAGGCTAGTTTAGGGTGTAGATCTGACGTTTGCTAGGCTAGTTTAGGGTGTAGATCTGACGTTTGCTAGGCTAGTTTAGGGTGTAGATCTGATGTTTGCTAGGCTAGTTTAGTGCATAGATCTGATGTTTGCTAGGCTAGTTTAGGGTGTAGATCTGATGTTTGCTAGGCTAGTTTAGGGTGTAGATCTGATGTTTGCTAGGCTAGTTTAGGGTGTAGATCTGACGTTTGCTAGGCTAGTTTAGGGTGTAGATCTGACGTTTGCTAGGCTAGTTTAGGGTGTAGATCTGACGTTTCCTAGGCTAGTTTAGGGTGTAGATCTGATGTTTGCTAGGCTAGTTTAGTGCATAGATCTGATGTTTGCTAGGCTAGTTTAGGGTGTAGATCTGACATTTGCTAGGCTAGTTTAGGGTGTAGATCTGACGTTTGCTAGGCTAGTTTAGGGTGTAGATCTGACGTTTGCTAGGCTAGTTTAGGGTGTAGATCTGACGTTTGCTAGGCTAGTTTAAGGTGTAGATCTGATGTTTGCTAGGCTAGTTTAGTGCATAGATCTGATGTTTGCTAGGCTAGTTTAGGGTGTAGATCTGATGTTTGCTAGGCTAGTTTAGGGTGTAGATCTGATGTTTGCTAGGCTAGTTTAGGGTGTAGATCTGACGTTTGCTAGGCTAGTTTAGGGTGTAGATCTGATGTTTGCTAGGCTAGTTTAGTGCATTGATCTGATGTTCGCTAGGCTAGTTTAGTGCGTAGATCTGATGTTTGCTAGGCTAGTTTAGGGTGTAGATCTGATGTTTGCTAGGCTAGTTTAGTGCTTAGATTGCATGTTCATTAATGTGGTTTGGTGTGTGAGTTGATTTGCTAGTTGCTAGGCTAGTTTAGGGTGTAGATCTGATGTTCACTAGGCTAGTTTAGGGTGTAGATCTGACGTTTCCTAGGCTAGTTTAGGGTGTAGATCTGACGTTTCCTAGGCTAGTTTAGGGTGTAGATCTGATGTTTGCTAGCCTAGTTTAGGGCATAGATCTGATGTTTGCTAGGCTAGTTTAGGGCGTAGATCTGATGTTTGCTAGGCTAGTTTAGTGTATAGATCTGACGTTTGCTAGTCTAGTTTAGGGCGTAGATCTGACGTTTGCTAGGCTAGTTTAGGGTGTAGATCTGATGTTTGCTAGGCTAGTTTAGGGTGTAGATCTGACGTTTCCTAGGCTAGTTTAGGGTGTAGATCTGATGTTTGCTAGGCTAGTTTAGTGCATAGATCTGATGTTTGCTAGGCTAGTTTAGGGTGTAGATCTGATGTTTGCTAGGCTAGTTTAGGGTGTAGATCTGACATTTGCTAGGCTAGTTTAGGGTGTAGATCTGACGTTTGCTAGGCTAGTTTAGGGTGTAGATCTGACGTTTGCTAGGCTAGTTTAGGGTGTAGATCTGACGTTTCCTAGGCTAGTTTAGGGTGTAGATCTGACGTTTGCTAGGCTAGTTTAAGGTGTAGATCTGATGTTTGCTAGGCTAGTTTAGGGCATAGATCTGATGTTTGCTAGGCTAGTTTAGGGCGTAGATCTGATGTTTGCTAGGCTAGTTTAGGGCGTAGATCTGATGTTTGCTAGGCTAGTTTAGGGTGTAGATCTGATGTTTGCTAGGCTAGTTTAGGGTGTAGATCTGACGTTTGCTAGGCTAGTTTAGGGTGTAGATCTGATGTTTGCTAGGCTAGTTTAGGGCATAGATCTGATGTTCGCTAGGCTAGTTTAGTGCGTAGATCTGATGTTTGCTAGGCTAGTTTAGGGTGTAGATCTGATGTTTGCTAGGCTAGTTTAGTGCTTAGATTGCATGTTCATTAATGTGGTTTGGTGTGTGAGTTGATTTGCTAGTTGCTAGGCTAGTTTAGGGTGTAGATCTGATGTTCACTAGGCTAGTTTAGGGTGTAGATCTGACGTTTCCTAGGCTAGTTTAGGGTGTAGATCTGACGTTTCCTAGGCTAGTTTAGGGTGTAGATCTGATGTTTGCTAGCCTAGTTTAGGGCATAGATCTGATGTTTGCTAGGCTAGTTTAGGACGTAGATCTGACGTTTGCTAGGCTAGTTTAGGCATAGATCTGATGTTTGCTAGTCTAGTTTAGTGTGTAGATCTGACGTTTGCTAGGCTAGTTTAGGGTGTAGATCTGACGTTTGCTAGGCTAGTTTAGTGCGTAGATCTGATGTTTGCTAGGCTAGTTTTAGTGCATAGATCTGATGTTTGCTAGGCTAGTTTAGGGTGTAGATCTGACGTTTTGCTAGGCTAGTTTAGGGTGTAGATCTGACGTTTGCTAGGCTAGTTTAGTGCATAGATCTGATGTTTGCTAGGCTAGTTTAGGGTGTAGATCTGACGTTTGCTAGGCTAGTTTACGGCGTAGATCTGATGTTTGCTAGGCTAGTTTAGGGTGTAGATCTGATGTTTGCTAGGCTAGTTTAGGGTGTAGATCTGACGTTTGGTAGGCTAGTTTAGGGTGTAGATCTGACGTTTGCTAGGCTAGTTTAGGGCGTAGATCTAACGTTTGGTAGGCTAGTTTAGGGCGTAGATCTGACGTTTGGTAGGCTAGTTTAGGGCGTACATCTGACGTTTGCTAGGCTAGTTTAGGGTGTAGATCTGACGTTTCCTAGGCTAGTTTAGGGTGTAGATCTGACGTTTGCTAGGCTAGTTTAGGGCGTAGATCTGATGTTTGCTAGGCTAGTTTAGGGTGTAAATCTGACGTTTGCTAGGCTAGTTTAGGGTGTAGATCTGATGTTTGCTAGGCTAGTTTAGTGCATAGATCTGATGTTTGCTAGGCTAGTTTAGGGTGTAGATTTGATGTTTGCTAGGCTAGTTTAGGGCGTAGATCTGATGTTTGCTAGGCTAGTTTAGGGTGTAGATCTGATGTTTGCTAGGCTAGTTTAGGGCGTAGATCTGATGTTTGCTAGGCTAGTTTAGGGCATAGATCTGACGTTTGCTAGGCTAGTTTAGGGTGTAGATCTGACGTTTGCTAGGCTAGTTTTAGGGTGTAGATCTGATGTTCGCTAGGCTAGTTTTAGTGCTAGATCTGATGTTTGCTAGGCTAGTTTAGGGCGTAGATCTGACGTTTCCTAGGCTAGTTTTAGGGCGTAGATCTGACGTTTGCTAGGCTAGTTTAGGGTGTAGATCTGACGTTTCCTAGGCTAGTTTAGGGTGTAGATCTGATGTTTGCTAGGCTAGTTTAGGGCTTAAATCTGACGTTTGGTAGGCTAGTTTAGGGCGTAGATCTGATGTTTGCCAGGCTAGTTTAGGGCGTAGATCTGATGTTTGCTAGTCTAGTTTAGTGTGTAGATCTGACGTTTGCTAGGCTAGTTTAGGGTGTAGATCTGACGTTTGCTAGGCTAGTTTAGGGCGCAGATCTGATGTTCGCTAGGCTAGTTTAGGGTGTAGATCTGATGTTTGCTAGTTTTAGTTTAGTGTGTAGATCTGACGTTTGCTAGGCTAGTTTAGGGTGTAGATCTGACGTTTTGCTAGGCTAGTTTTAGTGCGTAGATCTGATGTTTGCTAGGCTAGTTTAGGGTGTAGATCTGATGTTTGCTAGCTAGTTTAGGGCGTAGATCTGATGTTTGCTAGGCTAGTTTAAGGTGTAGATCTGACGTTTGCTAGGCTAGTTTAGGGCGTAGATCTGATGTTTGCTAGGCTAGTTTAGGGCGTAGATCTGATGTTTGCTAGGCTAGTTTAGGGTGTAGATCTGATGTTCGCTAGGCTAGTTTAGGGTGTAGATCTGATGTTCGCTAGGCTAGTTTTAATGCATAGATCTGATGTTTGCTAGGCTAGTTTAGGGCATAGATCTGATGTTTGCTAGGCTAGTTTAGGGCATAGATCTGATGTTTGCTAGGCTAGTTTAGGGCATAGATCTGACGTTTGCTAGGCTAGTTTAGGGCGTAGATCTGACGTTTGCTAGGCTAGTTTAGGGCCGAGATTTGATGTTCGCTAGGCTAGTTTAGTGCTTAGATCTGACGTTTGCTAGGCTAGTTTTAGGGCGTAGATTTGCTGTTTGCTAGGCTAGTTTAGGCCAAGATCTGATGTTCGCTAGGCTAGTTTAGGGTGTAGATCTGACGTTTGCTAGGCTAGTTTAGGGCGTAGATCTGATGTTTGCTAGGCTAGTTTAGGGCGTAGATCTGATGTTTGCTAGTCTAGTTTAGTGTGTAGATCTGACGTTTGCTAGGCTAGTTTAGGGTGTAGATCTGACGTTTGCTAGGCTAGTTTAGTGCGTAGATCTGACGTTTGCTAGGCTAGTTTAGGGTGTAGATCTGATGTTTGCTAGGCTAGTTTAGGGCGTAGATCTGATGTTTGCTAGGCTAGTTTAAGGTGTAGATCTGATGTTTGCTAGGCTAGTTTAGGGTGTAGATCTGATGTTTGCTAGTCTAGTTTAGTGCGTAGATCTGACGTTTGCTAGGCTAGTTTAGGGCGTAGATCTGATGTTTGCTAGGCTAGTTTAGGGCGTAGATCTGATGTTTTGCTAGGCTAGTTTAGGGTGTAGATCTGATGTTCGCTAGGCTAGTTTAGGGTGTAGATCTGATGTTCGCTAGGCTAGTTTAATGCATAGATCTGATGTTTGCTAGGCTAGTTTAGTGCATAGATCTGATGTTTGCTAGGCTAGTTTAGTGCATAGATCTGATGTTTGCTAGGCTAGTTTAGGGCATAGATCTGACGTTTGCTAGGCTAGTTTAGGGCGTAGATCTGACGTTTGCTAGGCTAGTTTAGGGCCGAGATTTGATGTTCGCTAGTCTAGTTTAGTGCATAGATCTGACGTTTGCTAGGCTAGTTTAGGGCGTAGATTTGCTGTTTGCTAGGCTAGTTTAGGGTGTAGATCTGATGTTCGCTAGGCTAGTTTAGGGTGTAGATCTGATGTTCGCTAGGCTAGTTTAATGCATAGATCTGATGTTTGCTAGGCTAGTTTAGGGCATAGATCTGATGTTTGCTAGGCTAGTTTAGGGCATAGATCTGATGTTTGCTAGGCTAGTTTAGGGCATAGATCTGACGTTTGCTAGGCTAGTTTAGGGCGTAGATCTGACGTTTGCTAGGCTAGTTTAGGGCCGAGATTTGATGTTCGCTAGTCTAGTTTAGTGCATAGATCTGACGTTTGCTAGGCTAGTTTAGGGCGTAGATTTGCTGTTTGCTAGGCTAGTTTAGGGCCAAGATTTGATGTTTGCTAGGCTAGTTTAGGGTGTAGATCTGATGTTTGCTAGGCTAGTTTAGGGCGTAGATCTGATGTTCGCTAGGCTAGTTTAGGGTCGTAGATCTGACGTTCGCTAGGCTAGGTAAGTTAGCGGAGCCCCACGGTCATATTTAAATGTACCATAAGGTTCGCCTTATCTTACATTTAAAGGACATGGCTGCCTTTTCTGACTCTGCCTATGATCTGATCATCATAGGCAAAATCAGAACTTCATGACAACAGTAAGTTAGAGCAGCAGTAGACAAACACGCAAAACTAGCATGCTAAGCTAACGTCCTTTAGCAGGGAGCAGAGTGAGGCCTGATTGGACGGCTCTGATATCTTTCAAAATGATGTTTTATTATGAATGTATGTATATAGAAGATAAATATGAGAAAAATTATAAACAGGTTATAATTAAAATTAGTTGACATGAAATATGAAATGAAATTAAAGTACGTTTTTATTCAACATGGACCTGCAAATTTCCTGATCAACATTCCATTAAAAATACTGTTAATGTAAATTCATTTTTATTTACAGTGTGAACTAAATGTGAATATGAAAGTTTTATTAATCAGCGTTTATGTGGTGGATTAGATTAGATTAGATTAGATTAGTAATGTCGACAGCGCTCTCGTTCTGTGGTTTGTGTTCTGTTCTGTAGAGGTTTTAAAGCCTTCAGCACAAATCACAGGAAAAACACTGAACACCTCACTACCTACAGACATACACCTGTGTGTGAGTGTGTGTGTGTGTGTGTGTGTTAACACTTGGATTTCTACACTTGTGAGGACTAAAGTGGTCATGCAAAAAAAGACTCATCAAAATCTGTGTAAAGTTGCTAATGAGCTCCATGTTTAAAATACAGTTTGTTTTCAGGTCCTCAGGTTAAGATTAGGATCAGTTCTAATAACACATTGATACTTACAGTCCATAGTCATTTGGGACAATACTGTGCAAAATTCAGATACCACTTGAGATACCATAGCATTTACCTACAAAGCACCTAGCGATACCGTAGCATGGGATACCATAGCAACCACTTGTCCACACCCTAGCAACACCATAGTAACTGCTTAAGCTGTGCAGTCGCTCTGCATTTTCTTCAGGAAATGAGCTTTTCTTCTTTATTCGACTTTCCGCTCGTAAGTAAACGACGGCGTCTCCGGCTTCTGTGCAGTAAAACACACGGGAGACCTGTATGACCTCATGTCCCCACAAGGTACATAAACAAGTGTGTATGTGTGTGTGGGTGAGCTTCTCTCTATACTTCCTCAACGTCATGGCCACTTACTGACCAAAGCCCTCCCCACTTACTGACCACAGCCTTTCCCGCTTACTCTCCACAGCCCTCCCCACTTACTGACCACAGCCTTTCCCGCTTACTGACCGCAGCCATTGCCACTTACTGACCACAGCCCTCGCCACTTACTGACCAAAGCCTTTCCTGCTTACTGACCACAGCCCTCCCCACCATCACTGTCCACAGTCCAGAACCGCAGTGACCCCATTGACCCTGTGTCACCCTTCCTGCTCTGAGTGAACCCGTGTCACTGCTCTGTGTTCTCTAATGAAGGCTGGCTACCCATAATCTCTGCTCATTAATATTCGTGACCTTGTTTGTTTGTGTCTTGTATCGGTGAATTACAGCGTAATTGTCTTTAATGAGTGTTAAATGTTGCCGTCAGTGTCTGTTTGATCTTCTCAGAGGCCACATGCACAGATACACCTCGGGGGGTGAATCCAATAGTAACACCCTATGAAACCATGTAGAATACCATAGCAACCACCTGCAACCACCTAGCAACTCCCTAGCAACCCACAGATACCTAAGCAACCGCATAGCAACCATCAACCACCAGCTTTAAGCTGCACAGTTTGTATCAGTTCAGAGCTGCAGTTGAAGCTGCAGCTTCAGTTTCACTGTTTTCTTTTTTGCCTTGTGCCTCAATAGAAGAACAGAACTGTGGGTTCAGTGAGTCGTGATGATCCTGCATATGCTAATCATAAACGCCCTGGCATCATAACCACCTCCCACCCCCCCTCGTCACTCCTTTAAAACTGCGGTGGGCTTTTTTACGGCGTGTGCTTTAAAGCATGATTACATCATCGCTCTGAAAGTTTAAGCTGTGAAATAAATGACGTTTGATTTACGTCCAGGTTGCTGTTCTTTGAGCCCCCCGGGGGTCTGTGCACAGGCCTGCTTCTCCAGCATGGCTGCATGTTGCCCAGTTTTGTGTCTGTGTCTTCTCTGAACACGTGCGATGACCCCCCGCTGACCCCTGTCTGATCTGGTTAACAGGAGGCTCCATATGTGATGTATAAGCGGAATTATATGCAGTTGGAGGGTAATGACCGCTATGAGGGCTACTGCGTGGACTTGGCCTCAGAGATCGCCAAACACGTAGGGATCAAATACAAACTGTCCATCGTGGCCGACGGCAAATATGGGGCGCGTGACCCCGAGACCAGGACCTGGAACGGCATGGTGGGAGAACTGGTGTATGGGGTAAGTGAGAGGTCATGACCCCATTAGGGGTCAGACAGGTGGTCAGAGGGTGGGATTACTTACGGACGGGTGTGTGAAGTTAGCAACACTAGCTAAAAATCACCCACTCTGATGTCAAAACATACAGTTATTACTGTGATACACCCTGAAACATCATTAACGTTTAAGAATTTCAGAAATTTACATAATTTTAATCGTAATTTGCTACACTTTGTGAATCTAACCGAATAACTGCTCATCTAATTATCAACAGTTACACTATGATTAATGTTTGCATTGAATTTCTATGTTCTGTATCAGCAGCTTTGAGTTTCAGGGGTAAAAAATGTGGATGTTTTTATTCAAAACAAAACTGTTCACCAAACTCAAATTATATAAAAATTCCCTGTTTACAGACAAAACTATAATTATAACTAGAAATGTGAATATTGAAGGATGTCGGTGATGGACGTGTCTTTTACTGGGCTTTTTTCAGTCTGACTTCAGCAGAAAAACTGTTGATGCTAAAATGTTTCACCTATAACAGAAACATTATGTAGCGCAATATAAATAAACTTTTTCTTTCTATAAATAAAACATAAACTGGACTTTGCTGGAAGTTCCAACAGCACAGAGTTTTAATTGTTGAATAAAAGTCATTAGAAATCAGCTTAAATTTGCAGCCTAAATAAGAACAAACAATAAAATATGTGACTGGAATCTTTTATGGTTTGAACACAAAACTGTAGCTGCACATCTGAGAAATGAGCTGCATCCTTTTGGTAAAACTTGGTAAAATTGTCTGTTTGGTTTATAAAGTCGGCATTTGGAGGTTTGTTCTCAGATATTCCTGTGATCAGTGATCAGTTTTGGCTCACTGAGGTGGTTTGTGGCTGGACGTCTTCCTCTGTCCCCGAGTGTTGCTAACTCCACCCAGGTCTTCGGTCTTGGTCAGAATTCACAGCCCTGAAAATTAGAAATTCTCTCAAATTTCTAAATTTGGAAAAAGAACATTTTGGAACTAAAGATGGCGCCACTGAGAACAAAGTGACTAAAACCACTCAAACCCGTGTTCAGATACGACGACGTTCTGGTCTGTTTATCTCAGATTTCCAGACAGTTTAACCCAAAAATCAGGACTTTTTCTGATTGGACTAAAGAAGTTTTGTGTAGTTGTGCCTTTGATGACCGTCAAACAGAACCTGTTTACATTTTTAAAATACATTTAATTTTTATACCTTTATTCACAATCAGATTCAGATTTTCTGTTGTTTCCTTTAAAATGTAGCATCGTTAGTTTAATGTGAGCAAAAGCATTAATTTATTATTAGCTGATAAAAACTATTATAGTTTTAGTTCCAGGTTTACAGTTCCTGTTCTTACAGTCGTGATCGTTCAGGTTAAACTTATAAACATGGCTAGTCATTTATGGTCCACTCTGACTGGACTAGCGAGGCGCTGCTTCGGCTGATCGGAGTGTTAATGTTTAAAGACGTCAGAGGAACAAACAGATGGATGTTTCTGGCTGGAACGGTAAGACGAACTGTTTGTTTTTGTTTGTCTTCTGTTTGTTTTTGTTACTTCTACATTCTTCAGACTACAGGATCTAAAAATTCATCTTTCAGGTTTGCTCTGAATTATCAGGTTTAATTTGTGATTAAAGTATTTATTTTATATGTAATTATTTCATTAATTTTGAATTATGTTGCATTTCTGTTTTTAAATGAGTGAAATTCACTCATTTATTTCTGATTATTTCCATTTATTTAGTTTTGAGGAGAAAATGACTCACTAATAACACTAATAATACTAATAATAATACTAATAATCAGCATATTCATCAGTTAATGCTGTAAAGCGATTTAAAGGTGCTGAATGAAGGTTCATTAAGGTGCTTCACCTGATCAGCCAATAAAAGAACAGAACTAGTTTGGATTTGGTGGTGATCAGTGATCAGTGATCAATACTGTTAAATTAATAGTAAAACTTTATTCTCTGTTCGTTTTGCTCGTGTGTTGCTGTTTGCTGTAGCTGTGGTTCAGAGGGTGATGGGTTCTCCTTCTGAGTTTTTCCTGCTGCTGTCAAGTCAGTTTAGTTTAGTTTTGAGTTAAATTTGACTTGAAAATAAAGCGATTCTGTAAAAATGGCTGTAAATCCTAAAACAGTGCAGCGTTTTTATTAAAGCCCTTAAATTAAAGCTGAAAGTTGGCTCTTCAGTCACGTCCTGACCGCTGCGTTTCAGACCCACTGTGGTGAACAGAGGGTCGGGGTGGCTACTGAAAAATGAGCAGTTAGCTACTTTGCAGCTACTTTCCCGAAATTTATAGCTACAATTTAGCTACTTTTCCAGAGAAAGTAGAGGCTACTTTCAAAGCGTGACTGTCAGAACGTTTGTGAATCTCAAATCGACTCACCAAACAAGCCCAACTGAGCAAGACACTGCATTTAATCATGAGCCAGAAACAAACGATTGAAAAGCTGCAAATAAACAAAAAGATCACCAAACAGTGAGTTTAAGTGTAAACAACAATCAGACTTGCACAACCAAAGGCCTGATATCCAACAAAAACTTAGACTAAAGGCAAAATCAATCATTTAGGTTTTTCCTAACAAAAATCAACAAAATAACTGTAAACAAACAAACAACTTTGTGCAAAACATTGTGAACTGTTGAAATAAAACTGCTCCAATTTAAACATTTCAGTACGATATTTACAGACAGACACGACATTCAGAGTCTTTATTAACCTTCAGCAACACTTCAGCCTCAATACTCTCATCGGTGACTCTGGCTCTGTTTGGGGTGAATCAGGCCTGAATAAGGTCTCCACTGCAGAGCTGCTGCGGCTCCACAGCAGAACTAGATTTAGGTAAAATAACATAATAAATAATAATATAATACATCATTTAGATAAAATATCATAATCCTCCTTTACTGTAAAACCGTTATAACACAGTTCTAACACAGCTCTAACACAGCTCTAACACAGTCTTCACAGTAAATGGTCTTAAACGCTGGAGTTAATGTAGAACTGCTCATTCAGATTTCAGACGAACATCCATACTTTGGAGATGAACGGACTTATTCGCATTTATAATCACTCCGCTGGTTTCCTGATACGTTTAATCTGCAACAGCTTGCGAAGCTGAAGTCGCTTCTCATCCACCAGCTTCTCGTTCGAATTGTCCTGTTCCACCTTAAATGTCACAGCAGTACAGTCTGGCACCTCAGGCACTATTTAAGGTGGAACAGGAAAATTTGAACGTGAAGCTGTCGAATGAGAAGCGACTTTAGCTTCATAAAAAGTTGAACATTGAGAGATGTTTTACACTAAAAAACTCGCGGAAAAGTTTCCTGACTGAGATGCGAGAAAAGCGGCTACAGCTGCCCTAAAGGTTAAAGCAGCGCAAAGTAAGTCTGAGGTTTATATTTTTAGCCTGAACCAGAACATCAGCACACACTGAGACTCATGTACAGCCAGGGTGGTAAAACGGATATAAACTGTTGTGGCTCCCAAGCTGGTTTCACTTTTGCTGAAAGGACAAAATGGCTCTTCTTAACATTGCGGTTGTGACCCCTGAGCTAAGCCTACTAATAAGGGGTGGTCAGCGCGTGCCCGTTTGCTCGAACTGTCTGGCTCAGTCAGGGTTGCACAGTCAGCACCAGCCCAGTTAACGACTGAGTGTAAACAATTAAGAACCTGAACAAATAATGGATTATCAGTATCATCACTAATATCAATAATAAAACTGGAACTGAATGAAAATGGAGCCGAAGGTTTGCTGAGAGGAACTGGTTGAACCTGAACCACAGAACCGCATTGAGCTTCTCAGAGCTGGAAGCGCCAACAACAGACACTGTTATTAATTTGTGTGTCTGAATCATTTTTGCAGTGAATTTAGTTTTTTGAATGTTTATGTTTATGTTTATGATTCGTGTTCATATTTGTTTAAACTTTAGTACAAAGTCCGATGAGTGTAAATATGAAGTGGATAATATCTGTACTGGAAGCAGGGTGAGAAATACTGGGGGTCCGGTTGGTCTGGGAGCCCCTAATTAGCCTCATGGACCCCCTGAATGTCTCAAAATCAGAATTCTGGGGGTCCTTGAAAATAATCTTATGATGTTATCTTGCCTGATATGGAAAAACAGACTCTGTAATCCAGACTGAGTGAAGCTGATTGTTTATCTGCTTCCCCCACAATCAGCTTCTGTCTTTGGTGTTCTTAACTAACTAGAGCTGCAGCTCTGCTCTGCCTCAGGGTGGCGCTGTAGCAGACTGGTTCACCCAGTTGGTCCTTCATAGTCTAGAAACTGTAACTCTGCCTGGATTCTTCTGAAAAACTTTACAATGTGTTGCAGCAGATCTGTAAATCTGAAAACTCGCCCAGTTTGACTGTGTGAATTGGTGATGGATGCTGACCTTCTGGTGTCC
>NW_023494794.1:16386516-16396516 GCF_904425465.1 Colossoma macropomum | reverse complement strand
TCTGTCTCTCTCTCCCTCTCTGTTCTCTCTCTCTCTCTCTCTCTCTATCTCTCTCTCTTTGTCTCTCTCTCTCTGTTCTCTCTCTTTCTCTCTCTCTGTGTCCCTCTCCCTCTCTGTCTCTCTCTCTTTCTCCGCTCGTTTTCTTTCTCCCTCTATTTCTCTCTGAATGTATATTTCCTCCTTATGCTCTCTCTCTCTGTCTCTGTCTCTCTCTCTCTCTCTCTGTTCTCTCCCTCTCTCTCTCTCTCTGTCTCTGTCTCTCTCTCTCTCTCTTTCTCTGTTTTCCCCTACACTCCTTCTTTCTTCCGCTCTCTCTCTCTCAGGTCTCTCTCAGGTCGTATTGTGGGCGGAGTCTGGTGGTTCTTCACCCTCATCATCATCTCGTCCTACACTGCTAACCTGGCTGCGTTCCTCACTGTGGAGAGGATGGTGTCTCCGATAGAGAGCGCGGAAGATTTGGCCAAACAGACGGAGATAGCGTACGGCACGCTGGACTCAGGGTCCACCAAAGAGTTCTTCAGGGTGAGGACCCCCCTAACCACCCTGCCCACACACCACCCACCACCATCGCCACTATTTTATTATGTTATATCGAAGTTGACAAAATCAGACTTTATGACACCCAGAATCAACATTCATAAACATTTTTATATGTTTGTCATTCGCCACTCAAATCACTCACTCTCTGAAAGCATCACCACTTAATACTTAAATTCACTCAGTTCCAAAAAAGTTTGGACAGTCAGTAAAATGCAGATGATTTATAAATCTACTTTGACCTGTATTTGAACAAAAACAGTACAAAGACAAGATATTTACTGTTTTATCTCATCAGCGTCATTGTTTTTTGTAAATAGACACTCATTCTGAAATTAATGTCTGCAACACAATCCAAAAAAGTTGGGACAGGAGCAATTTGAGAGCAGGAAATGTGCAAATTGTTCAAAAAACGTGATGTGTTCATGTTTGGATGTAAAAGGAGCAACCAGGGAAGGTCGAGTCCTTTATGAGTGAAGATGATCATGGCCACTTTGCCGAAAATGCATCAGCAAAATATCCAGCTGTATAAAAATAATGTTCCTCAGTGAGTGACTGCAAGGATTTTATGTATTTCATCCTCTACAGTGCCCAAAATCATCAACAGATTCAGAAAACCCAGAGAAATCCAGCTGAATACCCATGACCTTCGACCCCTCAGAAGGCACTGCATTAAAAAATGGCATGTTTCTGTGATGATATCACCACACAGGCTCAGGAAAACTCTGACAAACCGTTGTCAATAAACACTGTCCATCGCTGAATCCACAGGTTAAGGCTGAACAGTGAGTCTGCAGAGACGTCCAGTTTAGTGGAGAAAGAAAGAATTTGTGTGTTGGAGGGTGAATGTGTGTGTGTTGAAGGGTGAACGTGTGTGTGTTGGATGGTGAACGTGTGTGTTGGAGGGTGAACGTGTGTGTGTTGAAGGGTGAACGTGTGTGTGTTGGATGGTGAACGTGTGTGTTGGAGGGTGAACGTGTGTGTTGGAGGGTGAACGCGTGTGTGTTGGAGGGTGAACGTGTGTGTGTTGGAGGGTGAAGGTGTGTGTGTTGAAGGGTGAACGTGTGTGTGTTGGAGGGTGAACGCGTGTGTGTTGAAGGGTGAACGCGTGTGTGTTGAAGGGTGAACGTGTGTGTGTTGGATGGTAAACGTGTGTGTTGGAGGGTGAACGCGTGTGTGTTGGATGGTGAACGCGTGTGTGTTGGAGGGTGAACGCGTGTGTGTTGAAGGGTGAACGTGTGTGTGTTGGATGGTGAACGTGTGTGTTGGAGGGTGAACGCGTGTGTGTTGGAGGGTGAACGTGTGTGTGTTGGAGGGTGAACGTGTGTGTTGGAGGGTGAACGTGTGTGTGTTGGAGGGTGAACGCGTGTGTGTTGGAGGGTGAACGCGTGTGTGTTGAAGGGTGAACGCGTGTGTGTTGGATGGTGAACGTGTGTGTTGGAGGGTGAACGCGTGTGTGTTGGAGGGTGAACGCGTGTGTGTTGGAGGGTGAAAGTGTGTGTGTTGGAGGGTGAACGTGTGTGTGTTGGAGGGTGAACGTGTGTGTGTTGGAGGGTGAACGTGTGTGTGTTGGAGGGTGAACGTGTGTGTGATGGAGGGTGAACGTGTGTGTGTGTTGGAGGGTGAACGTGTGTGTTGGAGGGTGAACGTGTGTGTGTTGGAGGGTGAACGTGTGTGATGGAGGGTGAACGTGTGTGTGTTTAAGGGTGAACGTGTGTGTGTGTTGGAGGGTGAACGTGTGTGTTGGAGGGTGAATGTGTGTGTGTTGGAGGGTGAACGTGTGTGTGTTGGAGGGTGAACGTGTGTGTGTTGGAGGGTGAACGTGTGTGTTGGAGGGTGAACGTGTGTGTGTTGGAGGGTGAACGTGTGTGTTGGGAGGGTGAACGTGTGTGTGGGAGGGTGAACGTGTGTGTTGGAGGGTGAACGTGTGTGTTGGAGGGTGAATGTGTGTGTTGGAGGGTGAACGTGTGTGTTGGAGGGTGAACGTGTGTGTGATGGAGGGTGAACGTGTGTGATGGAGGGTGAACGTGTGTGTTGGAGGGTGAACGTGTGTGTGTTGGAGGGTGAACGTGTGTGTTGGGAGGGTGAACGTGTGTGTTGGAGGGTGAACGTGTGTGTTGGAGGGTGAACGTGTGTGTTGGAAGGTGAACGTGTGTGTTGGAGGGTGAACGTGTGTGTTGGAGGGTGAACGTGTGTGATGGAGGGTGAACGTGTGTGTTGGAGGGTGAATGTGTGTGTGTTGGAGGGTGAACGTGTGTGTGTTGGAGGGTGAACGCGTGTGTGTTGAAGGGTGAACGCGTGTGTGTTGGATGGTGAACGTGTGTGTTGGAGGGTGAACGCGTGTGTGTTGGAGGGTGAACGCGTGTGTGTTGGAGGGTGAAAGTGTGTGTGTTGGAGGGTGAACGTGTGTGTGTTGGAGGGTGAACGTGTGTGTGTTGGAGGGTGAACGTGTGTGTGATGGAGGGTGAACGTGTGTGTGTGTTGGAGGGTGAACGTGTGTGTTGGAGGGTGAACGTGTGTGTGTTGGAGGGTGAACGTGTGTGATGGAGGGTGAACGTGTGTGTGTTTAAGGGTGAACGTGTGTGTGTGTTGGAGGGTGAACGTGTGTGTTGGAGGGTGAATGTGTGTGTGTTGGAGGGTGAACGTGTGTGTGTTGGAGGGTGAACGTGTGTGTGTTGGAGGGTGAACGTGTGTGTTGGAGGGTGAACGTGTGTGTGTTGGAGGGTGAACGTGTGTGTTGGGAGGGTGAACGTGTGTGTGGGAGGGTGAACGTGTGTGTTGGAGGGTGAACGTGTGTGTTGGAGGGTGAACGTGTGTGTTGGAGGGTGAACGTGTGTGTGATGGAGGGTGAACGTGTGTGTTGGAGGGTGAACGTGTGTGTGTTGGAGGGTGAACGTGTGTGTTGGGAGGGTGAACGTGTGTGTTGGAGGGTGAACGTGTGTGTTGGAGGGTGAACGTGTGTGTTGGAGGGTGAACGTGTGTGATGGAGGGTGAACGTGTGTGATGGAGGGTGAACGTGTGTGTTGCAGGGTGAACGTGTGTGTTGGAGGGTGAACGTGTGTGTTGGAGGGTGAACGTGTGTGTGTTGGAGGGTGAACGTGTGTGATGGAGGGTGAACGTGTGTGATGGAGGGTGAACGTGTGTGTTGGAGGGTGAACGTGTGTGTGATGGAGGGTGAACGCGTGTGTGTGTTGGAGGGTGAACGTGTGTGATGGAGGGTGAACGTGTGTGTGTTTGGAGGGTGAACGTGTGTGTTGGAGGGTGAACGTGTGTGTGTTGGAGGGTGAACGTGTGTGTGATGGAGGGTGAACGTGTGTGTTGGAGGGTGAACGTGTGTGTGTGTTGGAGGGTGAACGTGTGTGTTGGAGGGTGAACGTGTGTGATGGAGGGTGAACGTGTGTGTGTTGGAGGGTGAACGTGTGTGTTGGAGGTGAACGTGTGTGTGTTGGAGGGTGAACGTGTGTGTGATGGAGGGTGAACGTGTGTGTTGGAGGGTGAACGTGTGTGTGTGTTGGAGGGTGAACGTGTGTGTTGGAGGGTGAACGTGTGTGTGTTGGAGGGTGAACGTGTGTGTGATGGAGGGTGAATGTGAGTGTGTTGGAGGGTGAACGTGTGTGTTGGAGGGTGAACGTGTGTGTGTTGGAGGGTGAACGTGTGTGTGTTGGAGGGTGAACGTGTGTGTTGGAGGGTGAACGTGTGTGTGTTGGAGGGTGAACGTGTGTGTGTTGGAGGGTGAACGTGTGTGTTGGAGGGTGAACGTGTGTGTGTTGGAGGGTGAACGTGTGTGTTGGAGGGTGAACGTGTGTGTTGGAGGGTGAACGTGTGTGTTGGAGGGTGAACGTGTGTGATGGAGGGTGAACGTGTGTGATGGAGGGTGAACGTGTGTGTTGCAGGGTGAACGTGTGTGTTGCAGGGTGAACGTGTGTGTTGGAGGGTGAACGTGTGTGTTGGAGGGTGAACGTGTGTGTGTTGGAGGGTGAATGTGTGTGATGGAGGGTGAACGTGTGTGATGGAGGGTGAACGTGTGTGTTGGAGGGTGAACGTGTGTGTGATGGAGGGTGAACGCGTGTGTGTGTTGGAGGGTGAACGTGTGTGATGGAGGGTGAACGTGTGTGTGTTGGAGGGTGAACGTGTGTGTTGGAGGGTGAACGTGTGTGTGTTGGAGGGTGAACGTGTGTGTGATGGAGGGTGAACGTGTGTGTTGGAGGGTGAACGTGTGTGTGTGTTGGAGGGTGAACGTGTGTGTTGGAGGGTGAACGTGTGTGTGTTGGAGGGTGAACGTGTGTGTGATGGAGGGTGAATGTGAGTGTGTTGGAGGGTGAACGTGTGTGTTGGAGGGTGAACGTGTGTGTTGGAGGGTGAACGTGTGTGTGTTGGAGGGTGAATGTGTGTGTTGGAGGGTGAACGTGTGTGTGTTGGAGGGTGAATGTGTGTGTTGGAGGGTGAACGTGTGTGATGGAGGGTGAACGTGTGTGATGGAGGGTGAACGTGTGTGTTGGAGGGTGAACGTGTGTGTTGGAGGGTGAACGTGTGTGTGTTGGAGGGTGAACGTGTGTGTTGGAGGGTGAACGTGTGTGTTGGAGGGTGAACGTGTGTGTTGGAGGGTGAACGTGTGTGATGGAGGGTGAACGTGTGTGATGGAGGGTGAACGTGTGTGTTGCAGGGTGAACGTGTGTGTTGCAGGGTGAACGTGTGTGTTGGAGGGTGAACGTGTGTGTTGGAGGGTGAACGTGTGTGTGTGTTGGAGGGTGAATGTGTGTGATGGAGGGTGAACGTGTGTGATGGAGGGTGAACGTGTGTGTTGGAGGGTGAACGTGTGTGTGATGGAGGGTGAACGCGTGTGTGTGTTGGAGGGTGAACGTGTGTGATGGAGGGTGAACGTGTGTGTGTTGGAGGGTGAACGTGTGTGTTGGAGGGTGAACGTGTGTGTGTTGGAGGGTGAACGTGTGTGTGATGGAGGGTGAACGTGTGTGTTGGAGGGTGAACGTGTGTGTGTGTTGGAGGGTGAACGTGTGTGTTGGAGGGTGAACGTGTGTGTGTTGGAGGGTGAACGTGTGTGTGATGGAGGGTGAATGTGAGTGTGTTGGAGGGTGAACGTGTGTGTTGGAGGGTGAACGTGTGTGTTGGAGGGTGAACGTGTGTGTGTTGGAGGGTGAATGTGTGTGTTGGAGGGTGAACGTGTGTGTGTTGGAGGGTGAATGTGTGTGTTGGAGGGTGAACGTGTGTGATGGAGGGTGAACGTGTGTGATGGAGGGTGAACGTGTGTGTTGGAGGGTGAACGTGTGTGTTGGAGGGTGAACGTGTGTGTGTTGGAGGGTGAACGTGTGTGTGTTGGAGGGTGAACGTGTGTGTTGGAGGGTGAACGTGTGTGTGTTGGAGGGTGAATGTGTGTGATGGAGGGTGAACGTGTGTGATGGAGGGTGAACGCGTGTGTGTGTTGGAGGGTGAACGTGTGTGATGGAGGGTGAACGTGTGTGTGTTTGGAGGGTGAACGTGTGTGTTGGAGGGTGAACGTGTGTGTGTTGGAGGGTGAATGTGTGTGATGGAGGGTGAACGTGTGTGATGGAGGGTGAACGCGTGTGTGTGTTGGAGGGTGAACGTGTGTGATGGAGGGTGAACGTGTGTGTGTTGGAGGGTGAACGTGTGTGTTGGAGGGTGAACGTGTGTGTGTTGGAGGGTGAACGTGTGTGTGATGGAGGGTGAACGTGTGTGTTGGAGGGTGAACGTGTGTGTGTGTTGGAGGGTGAACGTGTGTGTTGGAGGGTGAACGTGTGTGTGTTGGAGGGTGAACGTGTGTGTTGGAGGGTGAACGTGTGTGTGTTGGAGGGTGAACGTGTGTGTGATGGAGGGTGAATGTGAGTGTGTTGGAGGGTGAACGTGTGTGTTGGAGGGTGAACGTGTGTGTTGGAGGGTGAACGTGTGTGTGTTGGAGGGTGAACGTGTGTGTTGGAGGGTGAACGTGTGTGTGTTGGAGGGTGAATGTGTGTGTTGGAGGGTGAACGTGTGTGTGTTGGAGGGTGAATGTGTGTGATGGAGGGTGAATGTGTGTGATGGAGGGTGAATGTGTGTGATGGAGGGTGAATGTGTGTGTGATGGAGGGTGAACGTGTGTGTTGCAGGGTGAACGTGTGTGTTGGAGGGTGAACGTGTGTGTGTTGGAGGGTGAAAGTGTGTGTTGGAGGGTGAAAGTGTGTGTTGGATGGTGAACGTGTGTGTGTTGGAGGGTGAACGTGTGTGTGTTGGAGGGTGAACGTGTGTGTTGGAGGGTGAGCGTGTGTGTGTTGCAGGGTGAACGTGTGTGTGTTGGAGGGTGAACGTGTGTGTGTTGGAGGGTGAACGTGTGTGATGGAGGGTGAACGTGTGTGTGTTGGAGGGTGAACGTGTGTGTGTTGCAGGGTGAACGTGTGTGTGTTGCAGGGTGAACGTGTGTGTGTTGGATGGTGAACGTGTGTGTGTTGCAGGGTGAACGTGTGTGTTGGAGGGTGAACGTGTGTGTGTTGTGTAAGAACAGGGACGTACGGTCGGCGTGTTTCCGGCTGACCCAGATGGTGCGGTTTGCTGACGTGATGAGGTCATTTCTGTCACGACTCATTACCGTCACAAACAGCCTGTGGTGTCTGGGCGACTCGCGCTGCTGCTCGTATGGCGTGAGTTGTAAACAGTGCTGTTTGGGCAGAACCGGAGTGAAAACCTGTCGCTGTGTTTTTGCTGCTCCATAAACTTCATTTTGCCCTGTGAGGAGGAAACGTCTGGCCCCCAGAGGGCGCTCTTCATCCCTCAGCTTAGCACACCTAACTACACCTCACTGCTGCAGCTATGCCTCCGTCCAAATGTCCTGATCGGTCAGTTATGGGGACGTCGGAGAAGCCAGCGCTGCAAAAACATGAATTTAAAGATGGAAACACATCAAACAGAATCTGCAGGAAGTGACATCATCGTTCCAATGTTTTTTATTGGTAAAGGTCAGTTTGGTGGACAAAGGCTGCTGGCAGCAAAATCCCAACAATTTTGTTTCCTCGTTTCCTCGTTTATTATTTGCAGTTCAATAGAACCTTACAGTCATATGCAAAAGTTTGTGCACCCCTGATCAAATTCCATACTGTTGTTTATTTTCGGAGTGTGAATCAGTTACAGATCCTCTACGGAGACACACTTTTAATACACCGGAGAAAATAGACGATGAAACGTGGCCTGTGCAAAAGTTATGGCACATTTTATTTATTTAACATTTTTAATGTTAAACTCTGCAAATAAATGGAAATTCTGCACTAACATTTCAGACAATGTCACATTTATGTGTTTCTCTGTAGCAGAATCATAACTTTCACTTAGAAAAGTCATTTAAATCTGAACGAGCAGTCACTGCACAGGGCGGCCCTCAGTGAGCACTGTGTTCACAAAACGTAGTAAAATATTAGTTAATGCTGAAATTTTTAATTAAAACCAATTTTTATGTGTTTTGAATGAATTTTGATTGTAAATATTTTATTTGATATTAATGAAGAATAGATTCTGTATGAACATTTCATATTAACGGGGAAATATCTGCTCCAACCAGTTCATTTCCATTCCACATTGAGGGCTGAAGAAAAGAGTTAAATGTGTTAGAAATTTCAGTTCAAAGTTTAATTTAATCCACAGCAAAGCTGATCTAGAGAACTCATCACCGCAAAGGCTGAATGTTGTCACCCTCTAGTGGTGAAGTGCTGGTGTGGCAGAATTAAAAAACTGCTCTTTTCTGCAGAGATCAAACAACCTTCTACAGCTAATCCACACGATAACCAGCAACAGCTAATCCACACACTAACCAGCAACAGCTAATCCACACACTAACCATCTACAGCTAATCCACACACTAACCATCTACAGCTAATCCACACGATAACCATCAACAGCTAATCCACACACTAACCATCTACAGCTAATCCACACGATAACCATCAACAGCTAATCCACACACTAACCTTAATAAGCGACGAATTGTCGCACCCGCGAAGCTAAAGTTTTTACGGTGTCCCAGTGGCCGGAGAAAAAGTTAGAAAAATCGGCAAAGTTTTTCTGGTCTCCCAGCGGGCATGAGTTTCAGCGCTAAAGTTTTTCTGGTCTCCCAGAGGCCGGAGAAAAAGTTAGAAAAATCGGCAAAGTTTTTCTGGTCTCCCAGCGGGCATGAGTTTCAGCGCTAAAGTTTTTCTGGTCTCCCAGCGGCCGGCGGGTTTTTATTTTTTTTTTGGTCTCCCAGTGGCCCGGTTCTCTGTAGCAGCGGTATTAAGGGGTTTAATGTGGGGGAGGGGTGCTTAAGTGTGGGCCATAAGGGTTCGGATGGTGTGCTGGGTTCCTGGAGGCCCTTAGCCCCGGATGGGTTGGAGCGGGGAATCCGAAAAAGCCCGGGGAAGGGAGTTAAGGGAGGTCCGTCCGTCCATCCATCCATCCATCCATCCATCCATCAGCTAAACCGCTTATCCTTCTGGGCCTATCCCAGCTGTCATTGGGCGGAAGGCAGGATACACCCTGGACAGGTCGCCAGTCCATCGCAGGGCAGGTTAAGGGAGGTCGGTAGGGGAAAAAAGGGGCCCTGGAGGTATATGTGTTTTGTGGGCATACGGAAGGGTGGGTATTGGGCATCTCCGGAAGGGAGCGGACTGGGGTGCCGGTCGATGGGTCATTGGAAGCGGGTGGAGGAGGAGAGCAGGCCGGTGAAGTTTGGTGGCGGTGGTATGTTTGGGAGGGCCCCGGTAAAGTTTGAAAGTTTTCCCCGGCTAAAAACGACAAAGTCCATAAAATTCGCCTAGGTGGCACCTCCAGGGTGCATGACCCATCGAACCGGGCCGAAAATAGTGCCCTCTGTTGGGCTACGGGGAGTAGGAAAGCCCCCCCGGAGGAACGGCAAAGTTTTTGTGGTCTCCCAGTGTCTGGTGAAAAATTTTACCGAGTCCATAAAATTCGCCTAGGTGGCGCAACCAGGGTCTTCGTCCTACTTGCGTATCCGCCCAAGTTGCACCGTTTCCGGTCAGATTCAAACCCGACCGCGGTCTGGAGTGTCTGGTGCGCATGAAAAATCCAGAGGGGTGCCATCGGGATTTCGAGAAGCAGTGGCGACGTGAGTTTTGCTCGGGGTCCAAGTACCGTTATGGACTTAGTGCAATTTTCAGACACAAGTCCAACCAGTCTCCTCCTGCAAATAAACCCGAAAGATGGTGAGCTTTTCTGGGCCAAGTCCTTGGTCCGCTCCGATCGAATGGCATACCCGGCCCGCCAGGGGTTAGGCCACCGTCCGGCGTTAGATACGGCCACTATGGGCGTGTGTGTTCCTCCCCGTCTCTGCGGGCCAGCCTCCAGGGGGGTTTCGGCAACGACGAAGCCCGCCCGACCCTATCCGAGAGAGACTCAGAAGGCCGGTCTTGATCCGCTCAGTCCGTCCGATCGCACGGATGCCCGCACGGCTCGGGCTCGGGTGCTTGAAAGAG
>NW_023494794.1:16374016-16376516 GCF_904425465.1 Colossoma macropomum | reverse complement strand
ACATACGGGGCAGCTCAAGCGTCCCTTGAACCTCCCGGTAGCGAGAGCAAGGAGGAGCGCCAGCTCTTCCTTGTTTTCCACCCGGTGCCGGCGAGTGAGGTGATGGGTCATGACCATGAACGTGTGTCCGCAGATCGGGCATTCCCTCTGCAAAAAGCAGGGCGTAAAAACCTCCACTTGGAGCACAGAAAAACCAACAGCAAAGAGAGAGACCACGCGGCGTGTGTCTGTGTGCTGCTTACCCACCATCTTGCCTGGAGGCCGGGCTAAGGGAGGTGCGCACGAAAAACCTCGCCTTAAGTGGAGGTGGCCTTGGGCCGAGGCGGAGCCACGGGCCAGATGTATGACAAGCTGCACCTGGCTCCTCCGCCCGTTACACCTCGCGCCGGCATTCCTAGTGCCGGTCCCTAACCTTCTACAGCTAATCCACACACTAACCATCTACAGCTAATCCACACACTAACCATCTACAGCTAATCCACACGATAACCATCAACAGCTAATCCACACACTAACCTTCTACAGCTAATCCACACACTAACCATCTACAGCTAATCCACACACTAACCATCTACAGCTAATCCACACGATAACCATCAACAGCTAATCCACACACTAACCTTCTACAGCTAATCCACACACTAACCATCTACAGCTAATCCACACACTAACCATCTACAGCTAATCCACACACTAACCAGCAACAGCTAATCCACACACTAACCAGCAACAGCTAATCCACACGATAACCATCTACAGCTAATCCACACGATAACCATCAACAGCTAATCCACACACTAACCTTCTACAGCTAATCCACACGATAACCATCTACAGCTAATCCACACACTAACCTTCTACAGCTAATCCACACGATAACCAGCAACAGCTAATCCACACACTAACCATCTACAGCTAATCCACACACTAACCAGCAACAGCTAATCCACACGATAACCATCTACAGCTAATCCACACGATAACCATCAACAGCTAATCCACACGATAACCATCTACAGCTAATCCACACACTAACCAGCAACAGCTAATCCACACACTAACCATCTACAGCTAATCCACACGATAACCATCAACAGCTAATCCACACACTAACCATCTACAGCTAATCCACACACTAACCATCTACAGCTAATCCACACGATAACCATCTACAGCTAATCCACACACTAACCAGCAACAGCTAATCCACACACTAACCATCTACAGCTAATCCACACGATAACCAGCAACAGCTAATCCACACGATAACCATCTACAGCTAATCCACACACTAACCATCTACAGCTAATCCACACACTAACCTTCTACAGCTAATCCACACACTAACCATCTACAGCTATCCACACACTAACCATCTACAGCTAATCCACACGATAACCATCAACAGCTAATCCACACACTAACCATCTACAGCTAATCCACACGATAACCATCAACAGCTAATCCACACACTAACCTTCTACAGCTAATCCACACACTAACCATCTACAGCTAATCCACACACTAACCATCTACAGCTAATCCACACGATAACCATCAACAGCTAATCCACACACTAACCTTCTACAGCTAATCCACACACTAACCATCTACAGCTAATCCACACACTAACCATCTACAGCTAATCCACACGATAACCATCAACAGCTAATCCACACACTAACCTTCTACAGCTAATCCACACACTAACCATCTACAGCTAATCCACACACTAACCATCTACAGCTAATCCACACACTAACCAGCAACAGCTAATCCACACACTAACCAGCAACAGCTAATCCACACGATAACCATCTACAGCTAATCCACACGATAACCATCTACAGCTAATCCACACGATAACCATCAACAGCTAATCCACACACTAACCTTCTACAGCTAATCCACACGATAACCATCTACAGCTAATCCACACACTAACCTTCTACAGCTAATCCACACGATAACCAGCAACAGCTAATCCACACACTAACCATCTACAGCTAATCCACACACTAACCAGCAACAGCTAATCCACACGATAACCATCTACAGCTAATCCACACGATAACCATCAACAGCTAATCCACACGATAACCATCTACAGCTAATCCACACACTAACCAGCAACAGCTAATCCACACACTAACCATCTACAGCTAATCCACACGATAACCATCAACAGCTAATCCACACACTAACCATCTACAGCTAATCCACACACTAACCATCTACAGCTAATCCACACGATAACCATCTACAGCTAATCCACACACTAACCAGCAACAGCTAATCCACACACTAACCATCTACAGCTAATCCACACGATAACCAGCAACAGCTAATCCACACGATAACCATCTACAGCTAATCCACACACTAACCATCTACAGCTAATCCACACGATAACCATCTACAGCTAATCCACACGATAACCATCAACAGCTAATCCACACGATAACCATCTACAGCTAATCCACACACTAACCAGCAACAG
>NW_023494794.1:16290694-16373916 GCF_904425465.1 Colossoma macropomum | reverse complement strand
GATTAAACGGAGCGCTCACAAGTTGCCAAAAAAACACCCCGAAGGCTCTTTTAAGAGCCACATAAGCGTTTCAGTCCAAAAGAGTGAATTTTCTAGTCAACTGCTAGTTCTTGTGAGTGTTGTGATGTAATATGTCTAATATATATTAATTTCTCAATTTCTGAGCATGCCTGTGGTTGTTCTGTTGTGTGGATAATGTCACACTATTTAAAAATGGTAATGTTACATTGTGATTTTGTATGTGTTTGTTTTATTTATTTTATATATATATATATATATATATATATATATATATATATATATATATGCATACATGGAAAGAGCAAGATCTATTTTTATGAACAAAAATCTTTATATTTGTGTTTATATAGGTATTCACATACATATTTTTATGTAGTTGTAGTTTAAGCAAATATAGTCTAATTAAATGCATTAACAGTGCATGAGGATGTGAAAGGGAAGTCCTTTTTTAAAGTACACATTTGAAATTATGAAAACAATCATTGTGTGCATATGCATATTTGTATTAACAATTCTAGCTTTTTACCTACAAATACTTTTCATGCTGTGTGTGTGTGTGTTTCTGTATTTGAAGGCCTTCCAGAGTGGAGTCAGAAGAGACTCAAAAATAAACAAATAAAGGTTAAAGAACATGTCCTGCAGAGGTATGCTGTAGGTAGACTGAGTAAGTTCAGGCAGTTCGTAGGCTGGTAAATTTAGAGCATTGTTTAACTCTACTCAGTGCTGAAACGTTTTATTTATTTTTCTCTCCCAGTAGCAATTCTTTGACTCAGCACACCTGATCCAGCTCATCAAGTGATTATGAACTGGATCAGGTGTGGTGGGGCAGGGAATATTTGGAACACGGTGTTGGGTGGCGTGGCGTCAAAAGCAAGCAAAATTGAGAACCCCTGAGGACTAAAGCATGGCTTTAGATTTGTGATAAGGTGAGACTGTGATAAAAGTAGTTCTATATCTAGGCATCAGGTCAACAAAGAAGTTAGAACAAGTCAAAATAAGTTTGGAGCTAGGCTTTAGGCTTTTGATGAAGCTTCAGGAAGTATGAGCAAGTACCTATCAAGGCCTCAGGCTTGAGTTAGAGTCATGTTAAAGTTCGAATGAGTAGAAGTGAGTTTACAGCTAGGCCAAAGATGTATGGTGAAATGAGAGTAAGTACTAGTAGGTTAGAAGCCAGGCTTTAGCTCTGTGATATAGAACCAGGTATTTGGCTCATTGTGTAGTTGGAGTAAGTAAAATTGATCCTTAGGCTAATGGTAAAGTGCCAGTGAGTACAGGTAGGTTAAGAGGTAAGCCTTGTGTTAGAGTAAGCAAAAGTAGTTTTACATAAGTTTATCACTAAGCCTTTGTCTTCAAAAGTAGTCAGTGTACTCCACAGGTAACTGTGGAGCTAGGCCTCAGGCTAATGATGGCGTTAGTGTGAGAAAGTTATTGGTTCATCAGGCTCATGATGAATTGAGAGCATTTTTATATTTATATATAGGCCTCAGGCTAATGGCAAAGTTACAGTGGGTACAAGTAGGTTTAAAGCTGGGCCTTAGGTGCCTGATGAAGTTAGAGTGAGCAAATGGAGGCTTATAGCTGGGCCTCAGACTTCTACTGTGGTTATAGTGTGTAATAATAGGTGCAGGGCTAAACCTTAGGTTTATTGTGTAGTTAGAGCTAGACCATGGGGGCATGATGATATAGGTTAGAAAAATAGAAAGATGAGGGCTAGATAGTAGAGTATAGCAAAATGCCAGGCTTATGCTGAGGTTAAAGTATTTAAAAACAGGTTAATAGCCAGGGCTTTGGCTCCTGATCTAGTTGGCGTTAATGAACGGAGGTAGAGGGCAAGCTGTTAGGCCAATGATGAAGTTCTGATGTGAAAATAAAAGAAGGTTCAGGGCAAGGCCGTATGCTCATGATAACATTAGAAAAAGCTAAGGGTGGTTTACAGCTAAGCTTCAGGCCTTTATCGTAGTGAAATGAGGAAGCCTGAGGCCTAGCTGTGAGGTTATTTTTTCCTACTCGAGCTTCATCGTAAGCCTTATGTCTTGCTATGTACCTCCTTCCATTCAGTCTAACTGCATCATGAGACTGTGGACTAACTCTAAATCTGTTTGTATTTACTATAAGTCTACAGTGGAAGTGCTAAAGTCAAAGTTAGTGATCAACAGGTTATTAGCTAGGCCTTGGGGTTTTATGGTAGCTAAAGTGAATGAAAAGAGGAACCTTACAAGACATCATGCTTATGATGAAGCTATGAGGAGATACTACAAGTAGCTGTAGAGTGATGCCCTAAGCTTATGATGAAGTCAGAGTGAGCAAAACTATGTTTAGAGACGTGTTTTGAAGTTAGAGAAAGTAAAGGTGAGTTTACAGCGAGGCCTCTGGCATGTGAAGGTAGAGTTCACGTGTGTGTGTGTGTGTGTGTGTACAGAGCAAGGCTTTAAGCTTATGATGTAGTTATAGCAAGCAAAAGTAGTTTTAGAGGACTGCCATAGCCATATGATGAAACAAAGACAAGTAAAAGGAGGTACATGAGGTTAGATAAATAAAAGTAGGTATAGAGTGAGACTAGAGCTACGCATCAGGCTTGTAATGCAGACAGATTATGCAATAGTGGGTTAAGAGCTAAGCATGTAAAATTAGGTACAGAAAAAGCCATTAAGCTGAGGATAAAGTTACAGTAAGCGAAAGCAGGCTGACTGCCATGCCTCAGGCTTATAATATGGTCAAATAAACAACGGTAGTGTTAGAGTAAGGCCTTTGGCTCTTGCTGATGTTAGAGTGAGTAAAAGCAGGTTACTTGCTAGGCCATGGGCTTATAGCATGGTGGATGTTAGTAGTTAGGCCTTAGGCCCATGATGTAGTTAACATGAATGAAAGGAGCTGTGATTAAAGTAAAAGCAGGTACAGAGCAAGCAATTAGACTAAGCAAAAGGAGGCTTACAGCTATGCCTCAGGTTTATAGTGATGGAGTAAGTAGCAGTAGATGTAGAGTTTGGCCTTAGGTTTCTGAAGAATTTTGAGGAAGCAAAATAAGCTTTCCAGCTAGGCCTCAGACTTGTATTGTAGTCAGAGTAAGTGATGATAGGTTTAGAGCTAGGCCCTTGGCTTATGGTGAAGTTAGACTGAATAATAGTGGGTACAGGGCTGGGCTTTGGGCTTAAGCTGGATTTAGATAAGCATCAAGAGCCTCACAGCTAGGCGTCTGGTGTAGTCAAAAACGTAATTGATTTAGAGCAAAGCCTTATGCTTATGAAAAAAGTTAGATTGAACGGTAATCCTCTAAGGCCTAGCTGTTTCTTACTCTAGCTGTAAGATAGGGTATAGAGCTAGGCCTTTGGTTTATGTTTGAGTTAGTGAGTGAAAGGACATCTACAGCATGCAATTAGACATACAATGAAGTTGGAGAAATGAAAGTAATTGCACCATCAGCTGAAAGCCTAGCTCTGTAGTCTGAGTAAGCCAAAATTTAGCTTTTCAGCTGGGCCTCTGGCTCATAAGGTACATAGAGTAAGAGATGTTAGGTTTAGAGCTCGGCCTTAAGTTGTATGGGGAAATTAGAGAATCTTAAGGTAGGTTTAGGACAAGGTCTTAGGCTAATGATGAAATCAGAGGAAGCAAAAGGACGCTTCCAGCCAGGCCACAGGCTTATATCGTAGTTGGAGTGTATGTAAGAGTAGATTTAGAGTTAGTGAAAGCAAGTTAGTCAGCTGGAATAAAGGGATTTTGGCTTATGATGAAGTTGGAGTAAGTGAAAGGAGGCTTATAGCTAGGCCTTGTGCCTTTATTGTAGTAAAATAAATAAAAATGGTTTCAGTGCAAGGCCTTCATGAGGAAGTTAGAAAAAAGCACAAACCTAAGATCCAGCTGTATAGGTCCTGTTACTTACTCTATGTATATTTTAAGCTAGGCCTTAGGTTTATGATTGTAAAAGTTGGTGTAGAGCAAGGCCTTTAGCTTCTGTGCTTAAGTATTGCTTCTTATATAATTATTGATTATTTCTCACTAGTCAAGTCAAAGTTTATTCATATAACAGCACATCAGCAGAGATCAGGCTCTGGCCCCAGCGGCCGCCAGCTTACGCGTGTGCTTTACTCGCTCCAAGGAAGCTCGTTTAACCCCTAATCAACGGGGCGCTCGGCCAGTCGGAGTTCGCTCACGCCCTCGCCGAGGCTCTCCCCGAACGCGGCGTTGAGCTCTTCGAAGGCTCACGCCGCCGTTTGCCACCGTTTATCACAGATTATTGCGCTAAATACCCCGCATCTTGTTCGGAGCGGGTGGCGCGCGGCGCCCTTTTGAGAGCGCCCTGCGAAACGAGGCATCGCTGCGCGCTCAATCCCGGACTTAGAAAACACAGCAGAGTCTCTTCTATAGGATCGAGCCGTTGGACGCTCTCCAGGTACCGCTTTCGCTCTTATTTTGGCTGCTAAATGCCACAAGAAAACACAGGTACGAGCGCGACACTGAGGCACGGCTGCATAGCGCCCGCCGGGTTGAGTCTACACCGTTCTCATGTGGCTTTTAAGGGGCCGGCCCGTCGCCGGAGAGGGAGGTTCCTCTGAACAGTGCAGCTCGCGCTCATTCTCGCTCCGCTCGCAGCAAAGGCAGAACGATGGCAGAAGGCGCTCCCGCTCCAGCCGCCGCCGCGCCGGCCAAAGCTCCCAAGAAGAAAAGCGCTGCCCGGCCTAAGAAAGCCGGTCCCAGCGTCGGCGAGCTCATCGTCAAGGCTGTTTCTCAGTCTAAGGAGAGGAGCGGCGTGTCTCTCGCCGCCCTCAAGAAGGCTCTGGCTGCCGGCGGCTACGACGTGGACAAGAACAACTCCCGCGTCAAGATCGCCGTCAAGACTCTCGTGACGAAGGGCACTCTGGTGCAGACCAAAGGCACCGGCGCCTCCGGCTCCTTCAAACTCAACAAGAAACAAGCCGAGCCCAAGAAGAAGCCGGCAAAGAAAGCGGCGCCCAAAGCCAAGAAGGCGGCCGCCAAAAAGCCCGCCGCTGCTAAGAAGCCCAAGAAGGTAGCGGCGAAGAAGCCCGCAGCCGCCAAGAAATCGCCGAAGAAAGCCAAGAAGCCGGCGGCGGCCAAGAAAGTCGCCAAGTCTCCTAAGAAAGCCAAGAAGCCGGCAGCCCCGAAGAAGGCGGCCAAGAGCCCGAAGAAAGCGAAGGCGGTCAAACCCAAAGCAGCCAAGCCCAAGGCGGCGAAAAAGGCCGCCCCCAAAAAGAAGTAAACGCGCCGTTTTACCTTCGTGTCCTGTTTTCCCCACTCAAAAACGGCTCTTTTAAGAGCCAAACCCACATTTTCCTCTCAAAGAGCTCAGTTTTCATTCTTCCTGCACAAAGTCTTAATTACTAAGTAATTATATGACCAGAAAGCACAAAACTAAACATTATAGTTGAGCTGCCATTTGAGGTTACATGGATGAGAATGGGAGGGGGAATTGGGATAAGAATTTAGTGGGAAAACAAGGACGCGTATACGTTTCTTTGTCTCGCTCACTCACACACACACATGCGGCAGCACGGGGGGGGCGGGGTACGTGGACAAGAACGGTGGGCGGGACCTAGAGTTTGACGGCGCTAATACGATTGGTTGTTGCATTTCAGCCAATAGAAACGCAGCCGCTTTAGCTATAAGAAGGGCGTTCGGCGACCGGTACTCATTATTTCAGTTTAGTTCGGCAAAGTTGATAGAAGTGCAAAATGAGCGGAAGAGGCAAAACTGGTGGTAAAGCTAGGGCCAAAGCCAAGACTCGCTCCTCCCGCGCTGGGCTGCAGTTCCCTGTGGGCCGTGTTCACAGACTTCTGCGCAAAGGTAATTATGCCGAGCGTGTTGGCGCTGGCGCTCCCGTCTACTTGGCCGCTGTGCTGGAGTATCTGACTGCTGAGATCCTCGAGTTGGCCGGTAACGCCGCTCGTGACAACAAGAAGACCCGTATCATTCCTCGTCATCTGCAGCTGGCCGTTCGTAACGACGAGGAGCTCAACAAACTGCTCGGAGGAGTCACCATCGCTCAGGGTGGCGTACTGCCCAACATTCAGGCGGTACTGTTGCCTAAAAAGACTGAGAAGGCAGTCAAGACAAAGTAAACTGACTTTGTCTGATTTTCTTGAGGTAACCAAAGGTTCTTTTAAGAGCCACCCACTTCTGCGATAAAAGTGTAGTTATTTCCTTGTCAACCACCCGCCCATCCCTCCTAAACGAAGAGAAACTGTCCATCAGTCTAGGATTACTTACGTGAGCGTGAAATGAGACACAGCAATCCCACATTCCCCGACTGCATACTGAATATTGTTTAGAAGCTTTCTTTCTACTCGCACTTAACGCAAACTAAAACAAAAACGTTCATATAATGACGCCAGTTATGACGCAATAACGCGTTTCACGCATAAGATGTAGAAAAATTTAGAATTTCAAATTAATCTTGAAAAGATCTACATATTAACAAACACAGGATGATGATACAGGAGCCAGGCGTTGGGAAAAGTATCGTTTTTTTTTTCTTTCCAAAAATGGCGCGAAAGAAGACGCCCAATAACGCTTAGGCTGTGTGTGGGCGACTGTGCAATGGGAGGCAAGCACATCGGTCTTGCCCAATGAGAGGCGAACAGCTCCAGCGTTTAAAAGAGCCGTGATGTGCGCATGAGCTTATTCTCTCTCTCTTTTCTCGAGAACAGTTGATTTCGAAGCCATGGCAAGAACAAAGCAGACCGCCCGTAAGTCCACCGGTGGCAAAGCCCCGAGGAAGCAGTTGGCTACCAAGGCTGCTCGTAAGAGCGCCCCGGCCACTGGCGGCGTCAAGAAGCCTCACCGTTACAGGCCCGGTACCGTGGCTCTCAGGGAGATCCGCCGTTACCAGAAATCCACAGAGCTGCTCATCCGCAAGCTGCCCTTCCAGCGCCTGGTGCGGGAGATCGCTCAGGACTTCAAGACCGATCTCCGCTTCCAGAGCTCTGCCGTCATGGCTCTGCAGGAGGCTAGCGAGGCGTACTTGGTGGGTCTGTTCGAGGACACTAATCTGTGCGCCATCCACGCCAAGAGAGTCACCATCATGCCTAAGGATATCCAGCTGGCCCGCCGGATCCGCGGAGAGCGCGCTTAGATTAAACGGAGCGACCACAAGTTACTCAAACACCCCAAAGGCTCTTTTAAGAGCCGCCGAACTGTTTCAGTCCAAAAGAGCGAGTTTTCTAGCGAACTCAGTTCTTTTGTGTTGTGATGTAGTAACAGATCTCGAAGAGGAGCCCGCGAGCTTCTCTCTGCGGAGTCGTGAGGAGCTGCTTAGTTCCAGCTCAGACGTTCATCCCGTGTTTGATCAGAGTCCGTAATGCAGTGAGGAGTTTCGAGTCTTACAGAAAGAGATGAGAATGAACTCGTTAGTACTTCATCACGGAAATGAGCGGCTGGAGAATCAGAAGTGCAGCACAGTCGAGTATTGTGAGCGCGTGACTAGCGCTACGAACATCACGTACATAGTGAATATGTAGGGCTGCGTTATTGGAGTAAGAGTTTAGCGAGAAAATCACCCCGTGTGTGTGTGTGTGTACGCGCGCGCATCTAAACGAAGGCGGCCGTTCAGAGGAGCTTTCTGCTCAGTATTTACCCAGCACTACAAACACCACCACACACTAAACACAAACACAGCTCTTAATGATGATATGAGTGACTGAAGAAAAGCAGCACCGAATATGGAGTTTCATTATTAATGTGCTGATCAGAGAAAACAGAGCAGAAAGACCAGCTCTGGGTTTTTGGCTGAGGCGGGTTTGTCATCGATGGAGCTTGGTCGCCACCGTGTGGTCAAAATGTGAACCTGCAAGTGGCAGAATTAGAGATACTTTGGTAAAATGTGGAAATGTTGAGTTACTGAGTGACTTCCTGAATTACTGTGTTTGTGAGGCTCCGTAAATAAAATGGGAATAAAATGACAATAATTTTATAGTAATTATTACAACTAAACCAAATCATTTCATACAGTAGGTCAACATTTACAATAAGGATTTTGATGAGGTTTTTTTCTTTTTTTTGTGTGTTAATTGAGTTTTATACCTATCATGGATTTGTGTATTTATTTATTTGTTTGTTTCTGTTCCCTGTTCTTTCTTTCTCTTGTTGTACTTTGAACCATTTTGTCTTAAAATGTCATGTGATTTGAAAGGCTGTGAAACGCTGTTACTATTATTGACAGTAATAGTAATAGTTATAATGATGAGTGTTATTTATTTACTTTGTGTTTAAGGAATAAACTCCCAAAAAGGCTTTAGTTTCTGAGATTCCCCCACAGAGGTAGAACAAAGCACAATCATGTCTTTATGTAACTTTAATATCTCAGGTTCATGAAATGGACAGTTTAATAAAATACTGTACTGTAGATTTTGTGTAATTCATTTAAAGTACATTACAATAAAAGATTTTGTCCAACACAGTAAAATAATAGTTCTTGATCATTGAATACATATTTAATATATTCTGTGATAATAATAATAAATAAATAACAATGAAGTACACAAATTCAGTATGACATGCCAACAATAAAATCATTTCTCATTCAGCATCAAACATCAGTATAAAGTTTCTTTTTGTTTGTTTGTTTTTTTTTCTTCTTATATTTCTCTTATTAAATGTATAAATGTGTTCAGCTCTTTTTTAGATGATTCCGTCTCACCGAACAGGAAAGCCGAGATATTAAACCTTATTTCCGAGATTAAGGCTGTACAGTGAGTCACAGCAGCAGGTCTACATGTCCAAAATGTTCCGAGTCTCAGTTCACCGAGGTAAAGAACCCAAACTGGCATCTTGGTGAAGCATCTGCACTGTCAGAGCGACTGGACTTCACTCTCATTTAAAGCCAAGATGGAGGTCCAGGAACTCACCACAGTGACCGCAGTATCAAGTCTTTACTGAACACCTTTCCAGAGACCACCAGACAACAAGCACCAGGGTGGGCAGTGAGTCTGTTCAAACACAGTGAGTATGTATGAGATCTACAGACACATCAGAGGCAGAAACACCAGCTAATGAGGAAACAGCAGCCAGGCCTTCTGTGGCTTTAACACCACGTCTGCAGGTGGCAGTGCCGCCTCATTTGGAGCAGAACACAGTTCTGGATCAAATGAAACACTTACGGTTGTGAGAGGAAGTGTGAGCTGCGTTAAAGAGGAGCTGAAAGAACTGTAGACATTATGTGAAGTTCAGTGAGCTCAGTGCTGAGTAATATAGGGGTACCATGTGACGGTGAACCTGTTCAGTCATTAATGAGGGAGTCTGAAAGAGTCGAGCTCGGATTTGATCAAACTGACTCTCCCTTTAAAATGAATCAGCTCTTCTCAGAGAAATTTCACCTCGTCAAGCCTAAAGAAATATTTCTTGTCCACAGGACGGACACTTCACTGAAACAGGGGCAGCCGAAGTTTAGACACCGACTCGTCAATATATTCCAATTATTGACACAATCAAGTTTTTAACTCAGCTGTGACGAAATAGTCCACTGTAGTCGTGGGTCATTCTGTAGTCGCGTTATATCAGGATCTCCGGGTCTGAGCTCGATTTTTCTACGGTCAGAATGAACGGGGGCTATGAAAAATCGCCTCTGTCGCCTCCTGTGTTAAATAAAAATGACCAGAACCCGATACGGTTTGTCCTGAACATTTCCCCCCAAACATCACTGGATCCTCAGAATTACGAGGTCGTTAAAGAGCCTTAACACTAATATTGCTACAGTAAAGCTAAAACTACCGCGCATCATTTTGACGGCACTAAGCTACAGGACACTGTGGCGGACTGAGCCGGTGCTCTAACGAGCTGTGCTACCTTGTCAAAATGATCTACCGTAGCGCATGTTTACACTTATACCCGTAAACAGAACCTCTAGGTGGGACATTTTGACAGTGCAAAACTCCTTATCAAAAAATACTGCCACTGTTAAAACTACGAGGCTGAATTTAGCTTCTTCGCAGCTTCTTCTTTGAATCCTCCCGTTCCACCTTAAATGGTGCTGCAGTTGTGATTAGCGATCACAAACACTGGCAAACAAGACAAGACAATGCTGACCTGTTGGTTCTGTGAAAAAGAGAAACCTGCTCATATCAGACCTTTCAACTCTCCATGAAGCTGAATTTAGCTTCTCTTCACCAGCTGCTTGTTCGAATTTTCCCGTTCCACCTTAGGTGGCGCAGTTCAGAATGTAACTGCTGTACCATTTAAGCTACAATGAAGCTCTACAAACTCAGTTACATTATGATGGAGAGACGACCAACCCTTTAATCTCCAAAACACAAATTCATAAATGAGTTCTGTTTATTTTATAATATTTTTTCCACCAGGAAAGTCAGATCCTTGATCCGCTGCTTGAGGACTTCAGAGTTCCTGTTCAAAGGCTGTTAAGCAGACGCTTCACAAATGCGGGGCCTTTTGCAGCTCTTGGCCTTTTTAGTGGGAGAGTGAACCCCCTCCACTCAGCTGCACCTGCTGATTTGATTTTAGTTCACTTATAGTATGAGTCTGGTTTGTTTTAACTGTTATTATTCTTTTTGTTTATTTTAATATTGCCAAGTTATTGATTTACATCTTATTTCCCTTCATATCCCTATTTTATTAATTGTTTTATTTTAATTATTTTCTCCTTATTTTCTTTCTTCTTTCTTTCTTTCTTTCTTTCTTTATTTATATTACGTTATGGTTTCAATTTTAATGGCTTATTCATTGTTGTTTTTTGTACTATTACATTTACATTGCTATATTTTTACAATATATTTTTTCAATGCTCGTTTTCTGTATTGGCTCGGCTACATTGTAAATGAGGCTCTCTCTCAAAGTAGTCGATTGAGTGATTGATCTGCAGCACTGTTGCTGCCCCTGTTGTATTATTTGTTCGTGCTGTGTTTCTGAAGCAGCTCATTTTAGATCATCACACACTTTTCAACAAACTGTATGATCAAAGTCGCATTTCTAAGCACCCTTTTATGATCCCTTATCCGAGAATGCTCTGTGTTTGGACCCCTCTCTCAGTAAAGCGTATGAGATTTGAAGCAAAGCTCCACCCACTGAAGAGTCGAGCACATGTGATGAGCAGGATCAGGAATATTGCTGAAATTCTGGCCTGGTCAGTAAATGTATGATGCAGTTATGTTAATGTAGGATTTCAAACTTGGAGACTCTTTCTGTAAAATGGATGTTGGTGCTGTAAATGCTGTGAGCACTGGGTCTGTGATTGTTCTGGAAGGACTGAAGTCGGTCTTTAACAGTGACTTTAAATAGCTCTGTTTGGTGACTGTACTTGGCCAAACATAAAGAACTGGATCAGTGTCGCCTCTTAAACCCAATATTATGGAGAGAGTTTATCGGGTGAGATCATTCATATCAGACCTCAGGCTGACCTTCTTCATGTTTTTAGGATTCTCTCAGGTCCCAGCATCCATTTCTACCGAAAAGCTCATAACTGAGAGGCCAAACAGTGTGTTGAACAATGTGGGCTGATCATTAAATGTATTAATTTACCTCAATAAATGCATTAAATTACCCCAATAAATGCATTAATTAAATCATCAGTCAATGTATTTATTTACCCTATTAAATGCATTAATTTAACTTAATGATTCCATTAATTTACACAAATAAATGTAATAATTTATCTCAATAAATTTATTAATTTACCTTGATAAACATATTAAAATACCCCAATAAATGCATTAATTTACCTGAATAAATTTATTAATTTACCTCAATAAATGTATTAATTTACTTCAATAAATGTATTAATTCACCCCAATAATTGCTTTAATTTACCTTAATAATTGCATTAATTTACCCCAATAAATGCATTAATTTACGTCAATAAATGTATTAATTTACTCCAATAAAAACATTAATTTACCTCAATAAATGTATTAATTTACCTCAATAAATTTATTAATTTACCTCAGTAAATGTGTTAATTTACCTAATTAAAAGTATTAAATTAATCCAATAAAGATATTAATTAACCCAAATAAATGCATCAATTTACGTAAAACTATCTATATTAATTTGGTCTTATTTACTCATCTCACTTTGTTCCTGCTTCTCATCTGAAGTGAATTCTGTAATTCAAATGCATGAATTACGTAGAAATGAAGAAGAACGTTTCAGACAGGTGTTCCGATGTGTGTGTGTGTGTGTGGGCTCTGAATCACAGAACAGTGACGTCATAAAGAGAGACGTCGTGGTCTCCATGGAGACGGGCAGTGTGACGTAGCAGAGCCTCATTCCGGAAAGATCGACACTGAAGAACATCTTCACATACTTTCACACGGAGTTAAAACATTTACGGGTTTCTGCTCCGTCTGAGTCGCGGACCGTCCAATTCGCGGTTCACGGACCACCTGACACTGCAGGTGATGTTTAAATATTTACTCTCTCTCTCTCTCTCTCTCTCTCTCTCTCTCTCTCTCTCTCTCTCCCTCTCTCTCTCTCTCTCCCTCTCTCTCTCTTTAAATGTCAATATATTTCAACAATTTTCTATATAATAAGAGTAAAAAGATGTTAGAAACAAGTAATAACATTATATATAAATGTTTGTAACAAGATAAAGTTGATTATGAAATATATTTCTGCAGTATTCCACATGTAGATACTTTTTTCTCCTTTCTCTTTCTTTTCTCCCTCCACCTTTCTTTCTCTCTCTCTCTCTCTCTCCCACTGTTTTTTGCTTTGCTTTTCTTTCTTTGGTCTGTTTGTGATTTTATTCTGAGCTGGTTGTGACCCCTCTTAGTATGTGGACAATGGTTGATTAAAGGGGTTTAAAAGTCTCTCTCTCCCTCTCTCTCTCTATCTCTCCCTCTCTCTCACTGGGTGAAGTTTTGGTCGTGTTTGTTCCTCCATCCTAAGGTTTTCCCTCTCTTTTTTTGGAGCAGGTCCAGCATTACTGGTCCAGGTGAGTCTTCAGGAGACGTTCAGGTGAAGCAGCAGAGGAGATGAAGTGGGGGCGAGAGCTGTGCCCCCTGTCCACTCCCACCACCTGCGGGTGCTGGGGCAGCTGCCTCCCCAAAATCTCCTTCTTCCGCTTCAACTCCCGAATCCTGGAGAGGCAGAGAGCAGAGCAGCATCTCCGCCAGCTTCAGAAAGAGAAGAGAGAGATGGAGAGAGAGTTGGAAGAGATAAAGAAGGAGATAAGGAGGTTAAACAAGGAGGAGTGGAAGCTGGAGGAGAAGAGGAGGAGGCAGCAGGAGACAGAGAGACAGGAAGAGAGAAGAGAAAGGGCTCAGCGGAAGAAGTGGATGGAGCGCGTGAGGGTCAGCCAGGAAGAGAGGCGGGAGCTGGAGACGCTCCGAGAGCTGGAGAAACATCTGCAGCTGAGTGAGCTGAGAGCTCTGGAGAGAGAGAGAGAGATCAGGAGATTGGAGAGGGAGCGTCACAGATCTACTAGAAAGGTGAGACGTCTGATCTTCTTCATCGTTACTGTCAGTAAGAACATTCAGAGAGGCTTCCAGTCCAATCAGACTCTTTAAAGCTGGACACTCAGATTCATTCAGGCTGCAATATGCTGATGAGTCTGTAGCCAAACGCTGAGTGTTTCATTATGCACTGTGTGCTTCCTGACCAATCAAAGACGTTCTTGGATGAATAAAGACGTTCAAGTGATCCAACAAATGTAAATAATTGTGGTAAAACTAACGGAGGCCAGTTTTTAACCACATCATACTATGAGTTCAGAGATTTAATTATAAAATAGCAATGGGAAAAAAAAAATAAAAAAAATAATAGAATTAGAAAAGGAAGGAATTTTGGGCAGTACTCTGAAATTTGTTTTGTACTGATTAGAACTTGGAATGTAGGAACGATGTGGAAATTTCAGTGTCCAGTGTGTAATCATTTCCTCCACTATATGCATTGCACACTGGACTGCTTTTGGCTTTTGGCAAAAATTATGTTTTATCATTTTCTTAAAACCTTTCAACATATCAATGGGTTTCTTTTCTGAAAAAGAAATCTTTGTAGAACAATGTGAAAAGTATGTGTTGCCAAATGGCAACATCATATACATCATATATTGCACAGCAAATATAAAAGTTTCTAAACCCTTTAGCATCAACTGAACTTCTGACAAAGTTTTATATCTTATAAACAAATGAAAAATAATATAATTTTAGTTATTCATTTTATTGGATTTAGTTTATCTAATGTCATGATTCAGATGAAGATCTGATCACATTTTTTATCAGAGTTATTTAGAAATTCAGAGAACTTTAAAGGTTCTCTGACTTTGCAGCACCGATGTATGCAGCTGTATGATCACTGTGTGCTCTGTTGTCTCACTGTCTGAATCTAAAACCGCTGCTTACTGTGTGCTGTAGATGGACGCTCTGCAGCAGCCCTGGACAGGAACTGTACAGAAAGGCCTGCGTACCTCCCATTCCTACATGGAGACACAAGGAAACCTGCAGGAGAAGGTGATGGAGCTCCAGATCGAGGATGTTCAGCTGATGCTGGGAACTGGAGATGTTCAGAAGGACGGAGACATCAGAAGCTTGGAAGAGTTGGTGAGACAGAACGCTGCTGAGATTCTGCAGTGCAAAAAGCGAGAGGAGGAGCTGGAACAGGAGGTGGAGAACATGAAGAGGAAAGTGTTCAGCAGAGCTCAGAGGGAAGGGAAAAAAACAGATGTGGAGAGAGAAAGCTTGCTCCTCCTTCAGAGAATCCAGAAAGAGAAACAGATGGAAGATCTGAGATGGAGAGAGAGGGAGGAGGAACTGGAGAGAGAGCTGGAGGAGTTGAAGCAGAAAAAGGCCTTTATGGAGGAGAGCTCAGAGGAGGAATGGCTTCCAGAGTTTGGAGTGCAGCGAGAGATAGAGAGAGAGACAGAAATGGAACTGGAGAAAGAGCTGGATGAGATGAAGGAGAGACTGTCACAGGAAGAACAGCGGAGAGAGGAAGACAGACGAAGAGAGATGGAACGACTGAGAGAGAAAGATAGAGAAATGGAGATGAGGAGGAAGCAGGAGAAGTTGGAAGAACTGGAGCAAACACGCAGAAAGATGGAGGCCCAGCTGGAGATGGAGAAGAAGGCAGCAAAAGAACGAGAGATGGCCATGCTAGAAGAGATGGAAAGAAAGAGAGATGAAGAAAGACGAGAGATGGAGAGAAGGAGGAAGGAGAAACAGATACAGATGGAGAAGGAGTTCCAGGCTTGGCTGAAAGAGAGCGAGATGGAAGGAGAGAAACAGACAAAGCTCGAAAGAGAGCAGGAGGAACAACAGAGGCAGGTGGAAGAGTGTCTGAGAGAGATGGAGAAAAGGATGATGAAGGAAAGAGAATCAGCTAACAGACGAGAAGAGAAGTGGAGAGAAATGATGAAGAAGCAGGAGGAAGAGTGGGATCGGAGGTATCTGGAGATGGAAAGAGCCAGAGAAGATGATATGAGAGAGATGATAGAGGAGGAGAGAAAGAAGGAAGAGAAACTGGCAGACAAGAAAGAAAAAGAAAGACAGAATGAGTTTGAAAAACTGCAGCAGAACATAGCAGAACAAGAAGACATGGAGAGAGAGAAAAGGAGGATGGAGGAAAAGGAGATAGAAACAGAGATAAGGCTGAAACAGGAGAGAGAAGCATCCATCAAGAGAAAAGAGGAACAGATAGAACTGGAACTGGAATTATCCACCAGTTTCAGAAGAAAGGAGAGACCACTGGAGAAGCAGAAGGAGAAACAACAGAAAGTGATGGAGAGAGAGCTGCAGGAAAGAAAGAAAGAGGTGGAGAGAGAAAGAGAGGAGATTCAGGAAAAGATGATGGAGAAGAAAAAAAATCTGAGAGATGTGAAGAGAAGCCTGGAGGAAAGCAGAAAAGTGGAGATGGATAGAACAGAAGACAAAAAGACAACAAAGGACAGCGTCCTCAAAGGAAAAGTGGAAGCAATGATGAGAAAAATGAAGCAAAAGAAGGAGACGAAGAAGCAGAATGAAGATCTACTCCAGGAACCTGTAAAGCAGAGAAATGAAGATCTGCTCCAGGAACCTGAGAAGCAGAGAAATGAAGAACTACTCCAGGAACCTGAGAAGCAGAGAAATGAAGATCTGCCCCAGGATCCTGTGAAGCAGAGATATGAAGATCTGCTCCAGGAACCTGAGAAGCAGAGAAATGCAGATCTGCTCCAGGAACCTATGAAGCAGAGAAATGAAGATCTGCTCCAGGAACCTGTGAAGCAGAGATATGAAGATCTGCTCCAGGAACCTGTGAAGCAGAGATATGAAGATCTGCTCCAAAAACATGTGAATCAGATATACGAAGATCTGCTCCAGGAACCTGAGAAGCAGAGAAATGAAGATCTGCTCCAGGAACGTGTGAAGCAGAAATATGAAGATCTGCTCCAGGAACCTGTGAAGCAGAGAAATGAAGATCAATTCCAGGAACGTGTGAAACAGAGAGATGAAGATATGCTCCAGGAACCTGTGAAGCAGAAAGAGGAGAAAAATTGTAGAGAAAGGGAACAGGAGATGCAGAAAGCCAGGCAGGAGCACATGGACAGACAGCAGCGGTGGAAGAAGGAGAGGCTGAGAAAAATGTTCACTCCAGGACAGAGCTGGTTTATATCGGAGGATGAAGCTAGGTGCAGGGGCTTTGGAGGTAGAAGAACCAGAACCAAGGCCTCCAGAGATGACAAGAAAGAAGAAAACACTGACCTGGAGAACAAACAAGATCATCTCCAGGGTTTGAGCTGGCCAGTTTCTCCAAATGCAGGAGGTCTGCTCATCAGTGTGAAGCCTCTCCACACCTGTGCAGAACCTGAAGAGGAAACTAGAGCCCTGACTCCATCCACAGCTGACCCCAACACAGGTCACACTATAGAGGACAGCGTAGGGGAGCAGGAGATCACCGCTGCTCCTGAGAAACCCAGCCCACAGCCTCAGGCTTTCAGTGAGCCACAGAAGGACACTCAGATCTTCACTGATGGCTCCAAACTCACCACTGAGGAGAAGAAAGAGGCTGAGGAAGCAACAAGCAGCCAGGTGGACAACTTAAAGCAATCAGTGCTGCAGGCATTTTCGAAGGGAACTATGGTCCAGTGCCACGTCCAGCGTGATAGGACGGACAAGAGCGGCCCCACCTACCACATGTTCAGGGAGATTGAGGACGGCAAAAAGGTTAGTGTTCAGAGATACACACAGCATCACAAACTGCTTCACTCTGCTTTAGGGATGCACTGATATAGAATTTCTGGGACGATAACGATTAAACCAAATTAACATCTCGTTGTGCCAGATATTAATATCAACATCAATTACTGATCATTTATAGTTTACATTTAAAACATGTCCACACTGTAATCCATATATAAGTGCAGCGAGTGCAAGACAGGTTAGAACTCAGGATGGATCATTGATCAGCAGCTAAATAGGACATAAAAGAGACACTTACAGGTAGATGAATGTGACGTCAGTGAGCACTCATTGAAAATAAGGTGTTAAATTATCGTCTGAAGCTCCAACATCACAATAATAATAATATTAGAAACATTTTCTCATGCATTGCTGAGTAATGTATGATCCACCGATATATCGATTAGCCCTGCTTTCCTTTCTCTCTCTAACGGTCAGTCCAGCTCTAAGTGATCTGTCTGTCTGTCTTTCTCAGCAGTTACTGTTGGTGGCGAGGAGGATGAAGAAGAACAAGGCGTCTTATGTGATCTCAGTGGATGAGTCTGACGAGGCTGAGAGCGTCGTGGGGACATTGAGGTACATATAGATTTCAAATAAAACCGTCCGTCAGTTTTTTTTTTGGGGGGGGGGTGGAGGGGCTTAGCCACCCTGAGAAGACCCCAGTCGGTGTCGCTGTGGCCAGTCAGAATCTTGACACACTCAGTTGCATTCCTAAACAGGGATATTGCTCATAATCAAAAGAAAATCAAAAGAAGAGAAATACTGTGAATGAACCAGAGTTAGCTGTATAGGCTAACTGTCATCTTTTGTCTCTGGCCAGAAAATTATATTAAAACATATTTTAGACTAGATTGTGCAGCTTCAGATGTGCTCAAATCTGTGATAGAAAGACATGAAGACCCGGTGGAGTATAGCGAATTGTTTACTATATAATATAAATACATTTCCAAAACTAATAACATGTCAGTTTGCTTTAGCTTAGCATGCCTGATGTTCCTGATGAGTGTCTGTGGATTCTCTGATCAATCAAGAAATGCACAAGATCCATCAACGGTAAATAAATTTGGTCACAACTACGTCGGCTGCGCTTTGATCTTTCTAATATATCATGAGGCACATTGTGACCACAACATCTAGCTAAATGTAGCTGTAATGTGGTGTTTTGTCCATATTGTGCAGCTCTGCTCTCCACAGTCCTGTCACCCTCACTCAGCTGGTCAGGATCATGTGTTGTTAAAGGTTCTCTGTGTTCTACTGTAGATCCAACAAAAAGCGGACTGAGTTCACACTGTATGACGACGTTAGAGACCCTGGTGAGATCAATGAAGCTCTGCTGGCGGAGGCGTGCATGAAGGAGCTGGCAGCCATCAGCTACGTGAGTATATGCAGTTACACATCGTCTCTCTCAGAACCAAACCTTGTGTCTTTTTACTGAATTTGAAACTTTCAATGTGTTTTCATGATGAAAAGAGCAACATAAACACTCCAAAATCACTTGTTGCATTAATTTCCATTTAAATTTAAGAAGGTTTTTCTTCTGTAAAGTTGCTTTTCAAAAATATGATTTTGTGGTGATCCACGTTCTTATTGGCTGCTGCCCAGTGCCACAGATAACTGGACACCTGTCGTATGTTCTCCTTGCAGGAGAAGGTGCTGGGATTTAGAAGACCACAGCAGATGTCTGTCGTCCTGCCTGGCGTGGACAAGAACCTCAAGCGGCGTCCTGTTTATGTTTACCCGGCTAAGGTAAGTTTGATATACAGCACAGCAGACCAGCACTGATTATCATTCTCACACGCTCACTCTTCCAGTCACTGTTTAATCTGCTAATGGAATAGAATGGAATAAATTATGTAGTAGAATAAACTGATAGACTAATAATTTCCCACCTTATTACTTTGTTGAGCATTTATTACATTTTCAGGCTGATTATGTATAAAACTGGGACATTTACTATATTGAGGGGTTACATTCAGAGCTATAGTCTTTGGCCATTTCATCAGAAACACATATAGATGCATTCTCCTGTGAAGAGAATAGACCACCATCTGGTCAGTGGTGGTCCTATGGTGGTCCATTTGTCAAAGAGATTTTATGTTTTAATAGGCTAAAAGTCCACATTAGACATAAAAACCACTGTAACACACAGCCAACAGTGGACTATTACTGTAGAATAACAAACTCAGACTTAATGAGAAATTGTAACTGTGCACCAACAAATGTGGTGTTTCTAATAAATTGGCCAGTAACAACGTGTCCCTTTTCTACAGTCTCTTTTAAACATTGAGAATATTATCACCAGTCTCATTAAAAGGGAACCGAAGCTGAGAATAAAATGAGCAGATCTGACTGTGTCAGGTATTAAAGTCATGTACTGGTCAGTTCTGCCATGTCCATCAACATCTTAATGACCACTTCCAGAAAAAAAACAATGAGAAAGTGTTCTGTATCAGACCAGCACTAAAAAGCACACAACATTAAAGTCTTACAGCAGAATGTAGAGCATGGACTGAAAGTGAACTCACTGTTATATTATCAGACTAAATTATTACAACATCCATCTGGAATGTGAATAAATTCCTGTAAAAGAGTTTTACACCATGAGTGAAACTGTTACACTATTGGTCAACATCTCGTACTGGACACAGTGGAGGTTATGAGATTATTGGGTTCTACGCTGCAAAGTGAAGGATTTTATCTCAACAGATTGTTTCTTCATATCTGTGTTTATCATTAACAGGGATCTTCATTCGCTATGCAAAACCACCAGTGTACCTACACAAGTCTTCTGAGTTTTGCATGTAATGATGATGGTGAATAGTGATCACTCTGGGGGAAAAGTTTTCTTTGGGGACTATTTTGTCTTAGATTGTCCTTCTTCTATCCTTCATATGTTATCACATGCATATGTTAAAATAAACTAATTAAAATGTTTCAGACCAGAGACTTTATCACAAACCTACCATCACACAGTGTCTCAGACATCAGGCAGTGAATTCATAACCATTTCATGTAGTAACTTTGTGTGAGGGAGCTTTTAGAGGTGGATGTCTGGTTCCTATCACCACCACTGTGAACAATTCTGACTCTGTAAGTTTCTCATGAACAGCCAAAATCTTAGAAACCTTAGTAAATGATCATTTTAACTACTATGGAAATTCAGTCCTGTCAGACAATCAATCTGGTTTTAGAGAAAAGCACAATCTCTTCGTTTCAACATCACTGATAGAATGAAACACTGTACAGTCATTTTCATTGATCTCCCTAAAGCCTTTAACACAGCTGATCATTCTATACTCTTAAAAAAAAGGCTTTGGCTACTAAGAGAGAGAGAGAGTGAACGGTAAAGAGACCCTGTCTTACAGCAGGGGGTGAATCTATTACAATGAGAGAAGCTTCTGTATTATTATTATCAAATAAGTGTCCGGTGGCTGTAAAGTGAGTATTAAATGATCAGATTCCTCTCTGACCAGTGGTCTGATCATCAATAATTATGTTATTGGAATATGAGTTGATTTTGGTTTTGAGCAAAATAATTTTTCCAGAATTAGGAGGAGTTTGAAGCTGAATTTGTGAATATCTGAAGGTAAAACTCTGCTTCATCTTTTCTGATGTAGGAGGTTTGTTTATTCCTCAGCTGTCTGAAAGCGAGCCGTCAGTCCTTGTCACCATTTCTTCTAGTGAGGGTCCATGATTTATTTCTAGTATTGATCAAGAAGATATTTCAGAGTTGAACCAGGGATTTGATCTGTGTCTGATTCTAATGTTTTATAGGGTCATGATTGTTTAACACCACCAGGAGAGTTTTGATAAAGCGGTCTTAATTAGTATCTAGGATTTTAGAAGTGTAGTGGATGTCACTGACCACCAGGTCATTTAAGAAGCCTTGGTCATTAAAGTGTTTATAATTTCTTCTAACCTCCATGTGAGAGCCTGACTTTATTAAGCTAGCGTTTGCCCACGCCCCAATCACCGCCACTTGTCCAGCTACCGCCACCTGCCTTGGACTAGCTGCCCACCCTACACTGAAGTGGACTCCTAACTATTACTACTACTATTAATATTAGTAGTATAATAATTTTGTAGGTAGTTTGACCAGAGGAGGGGGTCCCCCCTTGTGAGCCTTGGTTCCTCCCAAGGTTTCTTCCCCAGCTCTGAGGGAGTTTTTCCTTGCCACTGTCGCCACTGGCTTGCTCATCTGGAGGATTTACATTTCATGTTAAAACTTTGTCCTTAATGGATTTCTGTGAAGCTGCTTTGTGACAACATCGGTTGCAAAAAGCGCTATACAAATAAATTTGACTTGACTCTGTTGTGCAGGTAATGGGATACTGTGGTAAGTTGTGAATATGTTTGTATGTACACATATATAGACGTGTGTATATGTATACACATACATATTTATGTAGTATGTTTTTGTACTTTTAATCAAACATGGTATAATTGGATGTGATGTGAAAAGGAAGTCCCTTTTTTAAATTATAATACAATGGGGCTTTTTTTTCTTTCTTCCTCAAAGCGTTCATGTGTATTTATGAAAAAAAAAGTCATTGTGTGCACAGATATTTGTATTAACAATTAGAGCGGTTACCAAGCCAATCTTTCTCAATCTCCTGTGTTTGTGTTTGCATTTAAATGCATTTACTCGGAAGAGACCAGTGCCTGTGGGATGAATGGAGAGAGCTCTGAAACGCCATTAAAAAAAAAAAATAAAATAATACAGACTCAGAGTAAAAAGAGTAGTAAGTGGTTAATAAGGTTATGGTACATGTCCTGCAAAGGTATACTGTAGTTAGTGAGTAAAAGTCTATTAGTAAAAGTTCAATATGTTTTAAACTTGGATATAACTTTTATAGGAAGAGGTCAATTTCACTTCGCGCAGCACATAGAAAGTCATTACTAGTCCGAAGTGATATTACAAAAATGCGCTGGTCTCGACACAATACTCAAATTTTCTTTTGCATTTACATTAATGAAAACAGATGTGAGAATGGAGTAGGAAAACAGGGACGAACAGCTTCATTCAACGAATTCAACGAAAGCTTAAGATGAGTGGAAGGGGGAAAACCGGCAAACTCTGCTGAACTGTGTTGTGTTGATTTAGTTCAGTGCCTTGTGGCTCTGAATTTGAACTTATTTCTTCCCTATTTTTGATCCCAAGCTCAAAGTGAACTGTGAAGTCTAACAAAACTTTGAAGTTTAAGAAACTATGTCCCAGAGGGGAGCCCCCCCCACCAGTGGTGTGGAGGCATTGGGCTAAACTATGCTATGTGGCCCCTGGAGAAGCCCCAAATCGTTCAGAAGTGGGATCTCAGCTGTTACGGAGCCAATGGATAAATGCACAAGATATCCATTCATTTATAGCACTTCCAAATCGCAAAGACTTTGAAATAATTTTTCTTCAGGACAGAGCTTTGCAGAGATTTACTCAAATCTTTAATGCTGGTGTTGGAAATGGCTTCTGGAAGGATTGGGAGCTGGACACCTCTGCCCCACAAGATATTAGATTCATCTATGTGAAGTTCTGGACCGGCAAGGTGGCGGACGCTGATGTTGAGCAGTACCTACGCAGGTACTGTGAGATCTTACAGGTTGTGTTTAAACCTCTGGATCAGTTTGGCCTGTGGTATGGAGTCCGCTGTTATAAAGTGAAGCTGCATCATAACCAGATCCCAAATTCGATCTCTTTGGGGTCATATAACGGCAGGATCTCATACCCTGGTCAGGTACAGAGGTGCTACATGTGTGGTTCCCAAGACCATCAAGTGAAAGAGTGTGAGGCCTTGAAGTGTTGGAAGTGCAGGGAGCTTGGGCATAAAGGTAAAGAGTGCAAAAACACAGAACTATGTCATTTGTGCCAGGAACGAGGCCACACTTACTTTAAATGCCCAAGCTCTTATAGCAATAAAGCACGTGGACCAACACCAAAGCAATCTACTGACATCAACGCAGCTCAAAATGGAGAACATCAGGAGGACACGGCACCTCAAACCAGTGAGGTCATCCAAGAAGCCCAGAACAGCATTGAGGGTCCAGCTCAGATCAACACTGGAGGAGAAGAAAACTCTGCAAGTTCCACCAGCGACAGCTCTGTCACCAGCCCCAGTGGCAGAGGGGATTCTTCCCCCATCGGGACGTCAGAAAGTGTCACCTGGACAAGAAGCCACAGGAGCAGGAATGACGTATGGACAGCAGTTACAGGAGAACAAAGGTGATGCTGTTCTTCTTACTCCTGACATTCCTAACAGTCTTCACAGTGGAAGTCTTCCCTCCACACAGTCTAGCACTTCCATTCTAAGAGTGGCTAAGAAGCGCAGAAAAAGAGCGACCATACCAAGTTCCAGTGTTCAGAAAAAAAAAATGAAGGAGTAAGAACTTTTTGAACATGGAGACAAAACCGTATATTATGTACTTTCTCTTATTCTTTAAATGTCTGTTAATATCATATCTATTAATGTTAGAGGAATACGTACAGAACGAAATAGAAAGATGAAAGTAGAGAGTTTAAAGGACAAAAAATGTGACATATGTGCACAAGAGTTGAGGTTGAAGGATAATAATGACATTAATAGCGTTAAGGAAATGTCTGTGGGTGAGGACAGTGCTGACGGGGTGGGAATCTTCTTCAAACAATTGTGCCCGGCAGGTTACTATTAGTTAGTAGATTGTGTGTACAGGAATGTTAAGTTAAAAATTGTTAATATATATACACCCCCTGACAGAGCTGGCAAGATGAGATTATTTTATAAACTGTATGAGCTACTTTGTGTGGGATTTGGGGTTATATTGTGTGGAGATTTTAACGTTATAACAGAAGAACATGATAGAATACCAATTAAAGACATTCCTCTGTCTAGAGATGGGAAACTTCTTAAAAAGTGTGTGACATGTGTAAAATGGTAGATGCCTTTAGGGAAATCTACCCAAACAAACCAGGCTATACACGGATAGATAGTCGAGTTAAAACCAGAATAGACAGAGTTTATGTGTCTAGTAATATTAAGGTTTTGTATTATAAAACTGAATATTTGGTAGAATCTGATCATTTGGCAGTGAATGTGAGGATGAACTTGGGTGTTAATGAACAGCGAGGATACTGGAAACTGAATACAAAATGTTTAAAGAATGAAGAAATGGTTTTAGGGCTAAAGCAAGAGATTAAAAGGATTAAAGGATTAAAAAGGATTAAAGATTAAAGATCTGAAGGTTTTAACAAGTTCAGGGATTGATTTGTGGTTAGTTTTCAAAAAACAAATAGTCATTTTTTAAATATAAGTGTAAGGAATTAAATAAAGAGAGAAAAGAGTATTATAATAATTTAATGCTAGAATTTGTGGAATTACAAAGCAAACATCAAAATGCAGAAGATGAAGATTAACTATCTAAAATTAAATCAGAATTATTGCAGATGAATGAGATTTTTTTTTTTTAAATGTACTGCTTCAAGCAGGTTTACATACCGACTTAACAGGAAATGCACAAAATGTAATCAAAAAACTAAATGAAAGGAGAGAAAATAAAAGAATCAGAGGAATAAAAGACGATCATGGTAACATTGTTGAGAATGAAAAAGAAAAGAGAGAGCTTATTAGGTCTAAATGCCAAGAAGCTTATAAGAAATTTCCAGTTGATGAGGAAAAAATTACACAGTTTTTATCTTCTTGTCCAAAACTAAGTGGAGCAGATTTAAGTAATTTGACTAAAAATATAGAAAAGACAGAGATTCTCAGTGCAATTGAAAGTCTAAATGATGGGAAATTGCCGGGGCCAGACGGGCTGCCGGCCGAATTCTATAAAGCTTGCTCGTCTGAAATTGAGTGACCTACTGATGGAGTATTTTAATGAAGGACTGAAAAAGGGAATGTTAAATCAGAGTTTTTTTTTATCAGGGTGTGGTGTCGCTGATCTATAAAAAGGGAGATCAGTATAATTTAGACAATTGGAGACAAATAAGTGTGATGAATATAGATTATTAAGATTAACATTTTAGCCAAAGTCTTAATGAAACGAATGAGCGAGTTTTTAAATAGAATAATTGAATTTGAGCAAACGTGTGCAATAAAAGGTCATTTTATGATTGATAATTTATGCATAGTTAGGGACCTCATTTCAGACAAGCAAACTAAGGACTTCTGTCTGATCGGTCTGGACCAGAAAAAGGCTTTTGATTTTGTTTCGAGGGAGTACTTGTGGCAAGTGATGGATTGCTATGGTTTTCCTCTAAAATTCATAAATATGGTGAAAGTCTTGTGTAAGAAATCAATAGTTCAGATTAATGTAAATGGAGTTTTAACAGAAAACCTTGAGATTCACAGAGGGGTTAAACAGGGATGCCCTCTGAGTGCTGCACTCTATATCATGGCCATAAGTCCTCTTTTGAACAAAATCAAGCAGGACCCTCGTTTTTCTGGGGTGACTAATAAACTGGGTGAACAGGTCAAAACCTCGGCTTATGCAGACGATATAATGGTGTTTGTTAAAAGTCAGAGTGAATTTAATGTGGTATATGAACATTTTAAAAACTATGAAGAGGTCGCTGGGGCGAAACTAAACACAGATAAGACGGAGGGAATATGGCTGGGTGGAAATAAATCGCCTCACTTGAGTTTAGACATGAAGGAAGAGGTTAAAATTTTAGGACTCTCAATTACAAGAGGAAACTGTGCTGAGAATAATTGGAATAATAAAGAGGAAGAGATCAAAACAGAGTTGGAACAATGGAAAGTCTCAAATTATAAAACCAAGATCCAAATTGTTAAAACTTTTGTTTTGTCCAAATTGCTGTACTTAGCCACAGACTATTGAGACTATTGAACATCTGTTAATTCATTGTGAACGATCTGTGGATGTGTGGAAAAGACTAAAAGCTCTGGGTGTTAAATTCGATATGAATGTTAAGTCTATAAATGTTTAGAAATTTTGAGGAAAGATTGTCAAAGAATATTAAAGATTTTTATTAGTTGATTGTATTACTAACTGTAAACTGTGGAAAACAAGATGTAAAATGGTAATACAACAGATGCAAATCCCTGCAGAAGTTGTTTTTAAACAGAAACTTTTGAACTGAAACGACTGCGAACAATGGACAGAAAATCAAAATATCGCTAGACTCTGCTGGATTTATAATTCTCCTTTAAATTCAAATTCTGATTTAAATTAATTTTAAGTTTGTGTATAATTGTATTTTAGATGGATTTGTTGTGTTTGTGCGTGAAATGGTATTCATGTGACTTTGTATTTTTGATATGTAATTGAAATATTTAATCAAGTTTATTTAAAAAGGAAAACAGGGACGAGAGAAAAAATTTCCCCTGGACTCCGCTGTAAATAACTGTATACATTGCGAATTGGAGAAATGTTGATGTTTCTATTGTTGTATTGTGTATTTGAAAATGTGTTTGTGTTTAAATAACATTCCTCAATAAAGCGTGTTATAAAAAGCGAAAACATTTCTTGATGTCCTTTCCCTCTTGGTCTCTCTCACTCACCCGAGAGTTTGACGGCGCTAATCCGATTGGTTGGTGGAGAACGTATCATTTAAACCAATAGAAACAAAGCCATTTAGCCGATAGGAAGGGGTTCAGGAACTGAAAGACTTCATTTCAGCTTTGGTTGATGAACTCAACTGAAATGAACGGTGAGCGCACCTAAGACGAGTTCGTCAACCTAAGCTGAAATAAATAAACCCGATCTCAGAACGCCCTTCGTATAGGCAAAACGACTGCGTTTCTATTGGCTCAAATGGGAGGACCTCAAGGAACCAATCATATTAGCGCCGTTAAGCTGTACGGTCCCAAGTCCGCTTCTCTCACGCCCCCTCGTGCGTGTGTGACAGAGAGATGAAAACAAAGAATGAATGAAAGCAACGTATATACGCCCGTTTTCTCGCTCTTTTCACCTTTCATAGCAAACTTTACTGAAGAAAATTTATTTTAGTACTAAAACATCTTTAAAAATAGCACAAAAAACATTCCAAATCCAAATATTGAATTCACAATATTACAGTTTAATTACATTGAGTAATGTGACAGATTCTCGCTGTTTTCCTTTTTAAATAAACTTGATTAAATATTTCAATTACATACATATCAAAAGAACAATACAGAGTCACATGAATACCATTGTACACACAAACACAACAAATCCATCTAAAATACAACTACCCCATTCCCGCTCCTGTTCCTAAAGTACAGTAAGGGCCGACTAAAGATTTTCGATGTACAGCACGAAAGAACATTGAGCTCTTTGAGAGGAAAATGTGGGTGTGGCTCTTAAAAGAGCCGTTTTTGAGTGGAGAAAACAGAACACGAAAGTAAAACGGTCCGTTTACTTCTTTTTGGGGGCGGCCTTTTTCGCCGCTTTGGGCTTGGCTGTTTTGGGTTTGACCGCCTTCGCTTTCTTCGGGCTCTTGGCCGCCTTCTTCGGGGCTGCCGGCTTTTTGGCTTTCTTGGGAGACTTGGCGACTTTCTTAGCGGCCGCCGGTTTTTTGGCTTTCTTCGGCGATTTTTTAGCGGCCACGGGCTTCTTCGCCGCTACCTTCTTGGGCTTCTTAGCAGCGGCGGGCTTTTTGGCGGCCGCCTTCTTGGCTTTGGGCGCCGCTTTCTTTGCCGGCTTCTTCTTGGGCTCGGCTTGTTTCTTGTTGAGTTTGAAGGAGCCGGAGGCGCCGGTGCCTTTGGTCTGCACCAGAGTGCCCTTCGTCACGAGACTCTTAACGGCGATCTTGACGCGGGAGTTGTTCCTGTCCACGTCGTAGCCGCCGGCAGCCAGAGCCTTCTTGAGGGCGGCGAGAGACACGCCGCTCCTCTCCTTAGACTGAGAAACAGCCTTGACGATGAGTTCGCCGACACTCGGGCCGGCTTTCTTGGGCCGGGCGGCGCTTTTCTTCTTGGGAGCTTTGGCCGGCGCGGCGGCGGCTGGAGCGGGAGCGACTTCTGCCATCGTTCTACTTTTGCTGCGAGCGGAGCTGCACTGTTCAGAGGAACCTCCCTCTCCGGCGACGGGCCGGCCCCTTAAAAGCCACATGAGAACGGTGTAGACTCAACCCGGCGGGCGCTGTGCAGCCGTGCCTCAGTGACGCTCTCGCACTTGTGTTTCTCGTGGCGTTTATCGGCCAAAATAAGAGCGAAAGCGGTACCTGGAGAGCGTCCAACGGCTCGATTTTATAGAAGGGACTCTGCCGTGTTTCCTAAGTCCGGGATTGAGCGCGCAGCGACGCCTCGTTTCGCAGGGCGCTCTTAAAAGTGCGCCGCGCGCCACCCGCTCCGAACGAGATACGGTGTATTTAGCGCAATAATCTGTGATAAACGGTGGCAAACGGCGGCGCGAGCCTTCGGAGAGCTCCACGGCGCGTTCGGGGAGAGTCTCGGCGAGGGCGTGAGCGAACTCCGACTGGCCGAGCGCCCCGTTGATTAGGGGTTAAACGAGCTTTCTTGGAGCGAGTAAAGCACACGCGTAAGCCGGCGGCCGCTGGGGGCAGAGCCTGATCTCTGCTGATGTGCTGTTATATAAATAAACTTTGACTTGACTAGTTAGAAATAATCACAAGCTCGTTCTAACCCTAATTAGCTTTACCCGAACTTCTGCGTAACTAAACCCCTTCTAACCCTACTAGAAAATTATTTCATCACAAACCTAGAGGGAACTAGCTGTGAAATACTCCAGCTACATCATGAGCCTAAGGCCCAGTTCCAAACCAACTTTTAGTCATTCTAAATTATTCACAAGCCTAATGACATTCATAAGCCTGAGGTCTTGCCAAAATCCATCTATTATAGGTCCAAGGCTTAACTGTAGACATTCTTTTGCTTACTATGACCTCAGCAAAGTCAAAGGTCCGAAATCTACTTTCACTTTATCTAACTTCACCATAAACCCAAGGCCGAGCTCTAAATCTAATATTACATACTTTAACTACATGATAAGCCCCAGGTCTGGCTGTAAGGCTAATATGGCCTGCTCTAATTACAACATGAGCTAAACCCTAGCTCTGTGCTTGATTAATTCTCCAACTTCACCATAAGTCTAATGGGACGCTTTAGATCACACTTCACTCACTCTTACTCCATCTCAAGCCTGAAGCCCTGCCCTTGGCTCACTTTGACATTCATTAATTGTAGCACTATAGTTACTGTTACTTGCTCTAACTTTACCACAACCCTAGGGCCCAGCTCTAAACTCATGAGAAACATGGAAGCCTTTCCCCATACTGACTTTAATAACCTTTATTTTTCTTCATAAAACTAAGGCCTAGCTATATAACTACTCTCTTATTCTATTTATATTATGAATCTGAGGCCAAGCTGAAAGGCTTTTGATGAAGCTAGTCTCAGCAAAAGTGGCCTAAGACTTAAAATATACATAGAGTAAGAAACAGGACCTATAGAGCTGGGTCTTAGGTTTGTGCTTTATTCTTACTTCCTTGTGAACCTAAGGCCTTGCACTGAATCCATTGTTATTTATTTTACTACAATAAATGCAAGGCCTAGCTTGATGCCTCTTTTTGCTTACTCTTAACTTCATAAGCTTAAAAAAAACAAAACAAAGAAAAACTTTTTTATTCATGCTCTCTACATCAGGAGCCTCATACCTAACTAGAAACTTACTTATTAACCTACTTTCACTTACTTTGACCTCATAAGCCTGGGGCCTAGATATAAGCCTACATATACTCAATGTAAACACTTCCAAAGCTTGAAGCCAAGTCCCATACCTACTACTGCTTTATCTAACTTTATCATAAGCCCAGGGTCTAGCTCTAAATCTTCTCTTACATACAGTACAATCTGACATCATAAGCCTAAGACCTTGTCCTAAACCTACCTTAAGATTCTCTAATTTCACCATACAACTTAAGGCGAATCTCTAAACCTAACATTGCTTACTCTATCTACATTATGAGCCAGAGGCTCAGCTGAAAGGTTAAATTTTGGCTTACTCAGACTACATCAGCTGAAAGCCTAGCTCTGTAATTACTTTCATTTCTCCAACTTCTCATGCTATAAATGTCATTTCATTCACTAACTCAAACATAACTAAGGCCTAGCTCTATAACCTATCTTAGGCTCTTGATGCTTATCTAAATACATCTTATGCCCAAAGCCCAACCCTGTACCCACTATTACTCACTCCAACTCAACCATAAGTCACAGGCCTAGCTCTAAACCCATCATCACTTATTCTGACTACAATATAAATCTGAGGCCTAGCTGAAAAGCTCATTTTGCTTACACTAAATTCTTCAGAAGCCTAAGGCCTAACTCTGTATCTACCACTACTTACTCTGTCTACAGTATAAGCCTGAGGCATAGCTGTAAGCATGCTTTTTCTGTACCTACTTCTACTTTATAATCACAACTCAGTTCATGCATGTTAACCACATCAGGAGTCTAAGGCCTATCTACTAACATTCACTACACTACAAGACTACGGCCTAGCCAGTAACTTGCTTTCACTAACTCTAGCTTCAGCATGAGCTAAAGGCCTTACTCTATACCTACTGCTTATTTGACCACATTATAAGCCTGAGGCACAGCAGCCAGCCTCCTTTTGCTTACTGTAACTTTATCCTCAGCTTAATCTTTTAAGCTTTTTCTGTACCTAAATTTACACACTTCTTCGTAAACCTTACCTAGCTCTTAACCTACTGTCACTTATCTGTCTGCATTACAGGCCTGATGCGTAGCTCTAGGCCTACTTTTGCTATTCCAAGCATATCATGAGCATATATATATATCCTCATGTACCTCCTTTAACTTGTCCATTCATCACATGTCTATGGCCTCACTCTAACACTTGATCTAACTACATCATAAGCTTAAAGCCTAGCTCTGCACACACACTACTGCCAACTCTGACCTCACATGCTAGAGGCCTCACTGTAAACTCACCTTTACTTTCTCTAACTTCAAAATATGTCTATAAACATAGCTTTGCTCACTCTTACTTCATCATAAGCTTAGGGCATAGCTCTGTAGCTACTTCTACGTCATACCTTCATCATAAGCATGATGCCTTGCCATGTTCCTCTTTTTATTCACTTTAGCTGCTGCAGAAGCCAAAGGCCTAGCTATTAACTTATTATTCACTAACTTCAACTTTAAATCTATTTGTATTTACTATAAGCCTACAGTGGAAGTGTTAGAATTAGGCCTTAAACTCATGATGTACTTAGACTGAATGGAACGAGGTACATAGCAAGACATTAGGCTTACAATGAAGTTTGAGTAAGCAAAAGTATCATAAGCCTGTCCTAGGCTGAGCGTGCTGCAGTAAGGCTCTCTCTCCTTTCTCATAGAAAGCAATAAAAATAATCCTAGATTACTATTTAGCACAATTTCTAAAATAACGGAGAACAAAACAGTAACCCCAGATTCCATTAGCCGATAGCAGCAATGATTTTATGAATTTCTTTAGTGATACAATTGAAGAAATTCGGCAGAAAATTCAGAATACACAATTAAACTCTACAAACCTGCTGCTTTATAATGCCAGTCTAGATCCTGATAATACTATAATCAGTGCAGAGAGTTTTGAATTGTTTACCTTACGTCAAAAAAATGAACTAGTTAAAATCGTTTCTTCCACAAAAGGAAATTTTGCCAGAAATAACCAAACCTATTCTCTCAATAATAAACTCCTCTCTTAGCCTTGGATACATCCCAAAAACTCAAACTAGCAGTAATAAGGCCGCTGATTAAGAAAGCTAACCTTGATGTCTGCAACCTGTCAAATTATAGACCTCCTCGAATCTCCCCTTTATATCTAAGATCCTGGAAAAAGCGGTAGCAAAACATATCAAGCGAACGGGATGATAAAAATAAACTTAGCAAGATTGAGGACTGTATAAAAGACATAAAAGACTGGATGTCGAGTAACTCTCTGGTACTTAACGCAGATTAAACAGAGGTCCTGCTTCTTGGACCTATAGCAGCTAGAAACAAACTCTCTAATTTTACACTTAAACTTAACAATTTCTCAGTTGCATCAAGCTCATCTATCAAAAATCTTGGTGTCGTGATAGACCCTGATCGGTCCTTCAATGCACATAACTAATATTACTAGAACAGGCTTCCTGCATCTCCACAATATTGCTAAATTAAGAAATGCATTGTCTCTACAGGATGCAGAAAAGCTGGTTCACATATTTATTACTTCAAGGCTAGACTACTGTAATGCCCTGCTGGCTGGATGTCCCAGCAAAAGCCTTAACAAGCTTCAGCTATTCCAGGACGCTGCAGCCAGAGTTCTTACTAGAACCAGAAAGTTTGACCATATCAGCCCAGTTTCATCAACCCTACACTGGTTACCAATTAAATTTTTACATTGATTATAAAATTCTCTTACTGACCTATAAAGCTGTAAACGGACTCGCCCCTCAGTACCTGAGCGAACTTCTCTCCTACTATGAACCATCACGCCTACTTAGATCACAAGGTGCTGCTCACTATTAGTACCTGGAATTAATAACGTTACATCAGGAGGGAGAGCCTTCTCATACAAAGCCCCCCCAGCTTTGGAACAATCTTCCTGTTAATGTTCAGGACTCAGACACAGCCTCAGTCTTTAAGTCTAGGCTAACTTACTTGTATAGTCAAGCCTTTGGCAATTAGTTTTCGTTGTCAGATCTAGACCTGCCAGAGTCTCTGCTGCTCCGTAATACTGTAATCTGTGATCAGTCACTCATTACAGAACTGACTCTCTGTGTTTTTCCTTTCTTTGCCGAGTTGAACAGCTGCCCATCCTGTGCGTCTGATGCTGTTGCCTCTTCTGCCTTGATCTGGTACCACTGCTCACCAGCCTTTTGGACCGGCTTGACCACCATTGAGCTTCATGCTGTACAACGCTGTGCAATCCTCACCCTCAGATGCTGCTGCTGCCGTTCCATAATCATAAACTAATCAAATTAACCATTGCTCCATCTGTTTTTCCCGCTTTGTACTATAATGCCTCTACTAAAAATGTTTGCTATCCGGTGTCGACCAGAGGAGGATGGGTTCCCCTTCTGAGTCTTGGTTCCTCTCAAGGTTTCTTCCTCCTTCTCTTGGGAGCTTTTCCTTGCCACTGTTGCCACTATCGACGCTCATGAGGGCTCGGACCCGGATTTTCTTTCTGTAATGCTGTTGTTTTTTCTTTCTGTAAAGCTGCTTTGTGACAACACCTGTTGTATAGCGCTTTATAAATAAACTTTGCTGCTTGCTTAATCTCATTTCTACTTTCTCTAACCTAGTCATGTCCCTAAGGTCTAGCTTTAACTACACATAAACCTAAGGTTTAGCCCTGCACCTATTATTACACACTATAACCACAGTAGAAGTCTGAGGCTCAGCTATAAGCCTCCTTTTGCTCACTCTAACTTCATCAGGCACCTAAGGCCTAGCTTTAAACCTACTTGTACCCACTATGATTTTACCATTAGCCTGAGGCCTATGTGTAAATATAAATATGCTCTTAATTCATCATTAGCCTGACCAACCAATAACTTTCTCACACATACGCCATCATTAGTCTGAGGCCTAGCTCCACAGCTACCTTAACTCAATCTGACTACTTTTGAAAACAAAGGCTTAGTGATAAATGTGTAAAACTACTTTTGCTTACTCTAACATAAGGCTTACTTCTTAACCTACCTGTACTCACTGGCACTTTATCATTAGCCTAAGGATTAATTTCACTTACTCTGACTACATCATGAGCCAAACGACTGGCTCTACAACACAGAGCTAAGGCCTCGCTTCTAAAATAATTTTCCTTACTCTCATTTCATCATATGTCTCTGGCCTAGCTGTAAACTTATTTATACTCACTCGAACTTTAACATGACTCTAACTCAAGCCTGAGGCCTTGATAGGTACTTGCTCATACTTCCTGAAGCTTCATCAAAAGCCTAAAGCCTAGCTCCAAACTTATTTTGACTCATTCTAACTTCTTTGTTGACCTGATGCCTAGATATAGAACTACTTTTATCACAGTCTCACCTTATCACAAATCTAAAGCCATGCCTTAGTCCTCAGGGGTTCTCAATTTTGCTTTTGACGCCACGCCACCCAACACCATGTTCCAAATATTCCCTGCCCCACCACACCTGATCCAGTTCATAATCACTTGATGAGCTGGATCAGGTGTGCTGAGTCAAAGAATTGCTACTGGGAGAGAAAAATAAATAAAACGTTTCAGCACTGAGTAGAGTTAAACAATGCTCTAAATTTACCAGCCTACGAACTGCCTGAACACACTCAGCCTACCTCTGCAGGACATGTACTTTAACCTTTATTTGTTTATTTTTGAGTCTCTTCTGACTCCACTCTGGAAGGCCTTCAAATACAGAAACACACACACACACAAAGCATGAAAAGTATTTGTAGGTAAAAAGCTAGAATTGTTAATACAAATATGCATATGCACACAATGACTTGTTTTCCTAAATTCAAATGTGCACTTTAAAAAAACAGTCTTCCCTTTCACATCCTCATGCACTTTTAATGCATTTAATTAGACCATATTTGCTTAAACTGCATATAAAAATGTGATACACAAAGATTTTTTGTTCAAATACATCTTGCTCTTTCCATATATATATATAAAATTTCATACATAGACACATATAAAACACCATTACATTATCATTCTTAAAGTGTGACATTATCCACACAACAGAACAACCACAGGCATGCTCAGAAATTGAGAAATTAACATGTATTAGATATATTACATCACAGCACTTACGAGAGCTAGCAGTTCGCTAGAAAACTTACTCTTTTGGACTGAAACGCTTATGTGGCTCTTAAAAGAGCCTTTGGGGTGTTTTTTTGGGAACTTGTGAGCGCTCCGTTTAATTTAAGCGCGCTCTCCGCGGATACGGCGGGCCAGCTGGATGTCCTTAGGCATGATGGTGACTCTCTTGGCGTGGATGGCGCACAGATTAGTGTCCTCGAACAGACCCACCAAATACGCCTCGCTAGCCTCCTGCAGAGCCATGACGGCAGAGCTCTGGAAGCGGAGATCGGTCTTGAAGTCCTGAGCGATCTCCCGCACCAAGCGCTGGAAGGGCAGCTTGCGGATGAGCAGCTCTGTGGATTTCTGGTAACGGCGGATCTCCCTGAGAGCCACGGTACCGGGCCTGTAACGGTGAGGTTTCTTGACGCCGCCGGTAGCCGGAGCGCTCTTACGCGCTGCCTTGGTAGCCAGCTGCTTCCTCGGAGCTTTACCCCCGGTGGATTTACGGGCGGTCTGCTTGGTTCTTGCCATGTCTTCGAACTCACTAATTCTCGGGAAAAGAAAAAGAATAAACTCATGCGCGCATGACGGCTCTTTTAAGCACTGGAGCTGTTCGCCTCTCATTGGGCGTCTTGAATGTGCCCGCCTCCCATTGGACAGCCGTCCAAACACAGGCTAAGCGTTATTGGGCGTCTTCTTTCGCGCCAAATTTTTGACAAAAAAAAACGAGACTTTGCTCCAACGGCGTGGCGGGCTTCTGCATCACAGCCTTGTTTTTGTTAGCATGCAGAGCTTTTCAAGATTAACTGGAAATTCGAAATTATTTTTCTATATCTTACACGTAATTATTACACGCGTTACTCCTGAACTGGCGTCATTATATGGACGTCTGAGTTTCAGTTTGCTTCAGGAATGAGTGGATAGAGAGCTTCTAAACATTATTCAGTATGCAGTCGGGGGACGTGGGGGTGCTGTGTCTTTTATTTCACGCTCACGTAAACAGTAATCATAAACTGATTTGGGGGGGGGCGGTGACAAGGGAAAAAACAGCACGTTTGTCGCAGAAGTGGGTGGCTCTTAAAAGAGCCTTTGGTTACGTAAAAAAAGAAAAACAATTTACTTGGTCTTAGCCACCTTCTCGGTCTTTTTAGGCAACAGTACGGCCTGAATGTTGGGCAGTACGCCACCCTGAGCGATGGTGACTCCTCCGAGCAGTTTGTTGAGCTCCTCGTCGTTACGAACAGCCAGCTGCAGATGACGAGGAATGATACGGGTCTTCTTGTTGTCGCGAGCAGCGTTACCAGCCAACTCGAGAATCTCAGCAGTCAGATACTCGAGCACGGCAGCCAAGTAGACGGGAGCGCCGGCGCCAACACGCTCGGCATAGTTTCCTTTGCGCAGAAGTCTGTGCACACGGCCCACAGGGAACTGCAGCCCAGCGCGGGAGGAGCGAGTCTTGGCTTTGGCCCTAGCTTTACCACCGGTTTTACCTCTTCCACTCATTTTGCGCTTCTATCAACTTTGCCGAACTAAGCTGAAATAATGAGTGCCGGTTGCCGAACGCCTTTCTTATAGCTAAAGCGGCTGCGTTTCTATTGGCTGATATGCAACAACCAATCGTATTAGCGCCGTCAAACTCTAGGTCCCGCCCACCGTTCTTGTCCACGTACCCCGCTTCTCCCACACCCCTTCGTGCTGCCGCGTGTCTGTGTGTGTGTGTGAGAGAGAAACAAAGAAACGTATACGCGTCCTTGTTTTCCCGCTATATTCCTTTCCCAATTCCCCCTCCCATTCTCATCCATGTAACTACAAATTGCAGCTTAATTATTATGTCGAATCTGGTATTTTCTTATATGATTATTCAGTAATTAAGACTTTGTGCAGGAAGAATGAAAACTGAGCTCTTTGAGAGGAAAATGTGGGTGGCTCTTAAAAGAGCCGTTTTTGAGTGGAGAAAACACGACAGGAAGGTAAAACGGCGCGTTTACTTCTTTTTGGGGGCGGCCTTTTTCGCCGCCTTGGGCTTGGCTGCTTTGGGTTTGACCGCCTTCGCTTTCTTCGGGCTCTTGGCCGCCTTCTTCGGGGCCGCGGGCTTCTTAGCTTTCTTAGGAGACTTGGCCACTTTCTTGGCCGCCGCCGGCTTCTTGGCTTTCTTCGGCGATTTCTTAGCGGCCGCGGGCTTCTTCGCCGCTACCTTCTTGGGCTTCTTAGCAGCGGCGGGCTTTTTGGCGGCCGCCTTCTTGGCTTTGGGCGCCGCTTTCTTTGCCGGCTTCTTCTTGGGCTCGGCTTGTTTCTTGTTGAGTTTGAAGGAGCCGGAGGCGCCGGTGCCTTTGGTCTGCACCAGAGTGCCCTTCGTCACGAGAGTCTTGACGGCGATCTTGACGCGGGAGTTGTTCTTGTCCACGTCGTAGCCGCCGGCAGCCAGAGCCTTCTTGAGGGCGGCGAGAGACACGCCGCTCCTCTCCTTAGACTGAGAAACAGCCTTGACGATGAGCTCGCCGACGCTAGGACCGGCTTTCTTGGGCCGGGCGGCGCTTTTCTTCTTGGGAGCTTTGGCCGGCGCGGCGGCGGCTGGAGCTGGAGCGACTTCTGTCATCGTTCTGCCTTTGCTGCGAGCGGAGCGAGAATGAGCGCGAGCTGCACTGTTCACAGGAACCTCCCTCTCAGGCGACGGGCCGGCCCCTTAAAAGCCACATGAGAACGGTGTAGACTCAACCCGGCAGGCACTGTGCAGCCGTGCCTCAGTGACGCTCTCGCACTTGTGTTTTCTCATGACATTTATCGGCCAAAATAAGAGCGAAAGCGCCGCTTGGCGAGCGCCCAACAGCTCGATCTTATAGAAGAGACTCTGCCGTGTTTCCTAAGTCCGGGATTGAGCGCGCAGCGACGCCTCGTTTCGCAGGGCGCTCTTAAAAGTGCGCTGCGCGCCAGTCGCTCCGAACGAGATGCGGTGTATTTAGCGCAATAATCTGTGATAAACGGTTGCAAACGGCGGCGCCAGCCTTCGGAGAGCTCAACGGCGCGTTCGGGGAGAGTCTCGGCGAGGGTGCGGGCGAGCTCCGACTGGCCGAGGGCCCCGTTGATTAGGGGTAAAACGAGCTTTCTTGGAGCGAGTAAAGCACACGGGTAAGCCGGCGGCCGCTGGGGGCAGAGCCTGCTCTCTGCTGATGTGCTGTTATATAAATAAACTTTGTGATTATTTCTCACTAGTCAAGTCAAACTCGTTCTAACCCTAATTAGCTTTACCCTGACTTCTCCGTAACTAAACCCCATCTAACATTACTGGAAAATTAAATCACAAACCTAGAACAGATAAAGAACTATCTGTGAAATACTCCAGCTACATCATGAGCCTAAGGCCCAGTTCCAAACTAACATTTGGTCATTCTAAATTATTCACAAGCCTAATGACATTCCAAATATCTACCTTCACTCACCCTAACTTCATCACAAGCCTGAGCTCTTGCCCAAATCCTTCTATTATAGGCCCAAGGCTTAACTGTTGACATGCTTTTACTTACTATGACCTCAGCAAAGTCAAAGGTCTTAGCCGAAATCTACTTTCACTTTATCTAACTTCACCATAAACCCAAGGCCGAGCTCTAAATCTAATATGTATTTTAACTACATGATAAGTCCGAGGTCTGGCTGTAAGGCTAATTTAGCCTGCTCTAATTACAACATGATCTAAAGCCTAGCTCTGTGCTTAATTAATTCTCCAACCGCATAATAAGTCTAATGGGACGCTTTAGATCACACTTCACTCACTCTTACTCCATCTCAAGCCTGAAGCCCTGCCCTAAGCTCACCTTGACATTCATTAATTGTAGCACTATAGTCACTCGCTCTAACTTCACCACAACCCTAGGGCCTAGCTCTAAACTACATCATAAGCCTGAGGCCTAGCAGGAAAGCTCATATTGCTAATTCTTACCTCGTCAGAAGCTGAAGGCCTTTGCCCTACACTGACTTTTACAATCTTTCCTTTTCGTAAAACTAAGGCCTAGCTCTGTAGCTACTCTCTTATTCTATTTATATTATGAGTCTGAGGCCAAGCTGAAAGGTCACTTTTGCTTAGACTAGCTTCATCAAAAGCCTAAGACACACACACACACACACACACATATATCACTATTAACTTAAGGCCTATTTCTAAACCTAATATTACTTACTCTTTCCACATTATGAGCCAGAAGCTCAGCTGAAAAGCTAATTTTTGGCTTACTCAGACTACATCATTAGCTGAAAGATTATCTTTGTAACCACTTTCATTTCTCCAACTTCATCCTAAGTCTAATTGCATGCTATAGATGTCTTTTCACTCACCAACTCCAACATAAACCAAAGGCCAAGCACCATATCTACTGTTACTCTAGCTGTAAGATAGGGTATGTGACAGTAGTTAAAGAGCTAGTTACTACTATTTAGTTTAACTTCTTCATAAGGATAAGGCTTTGCTCTAAACCAATTACATGTTTGACTACATCAGATGCCTAGCTGTGAGGATCCTATTGCTTATCTAACTATATTATCTGCCTAAAGCCCAGCCCTGTACCCACTATTACTCACTCTAACTTCACCATGAGCCAAGGGCCTAGCATTAAACCTACGTTATAGGCCTGAAGCATAGCTGCCATCCTCCTTTCCTTACTGTAACTTTATCCTCAGCTTAATGGCTTTTTCTGCACCTTATTTTACATGCTTCATCATAAACCTTACTTAGCTCTTAACCTCCTAAATCTATCTGCATTACAAGCCTGATGAGTAGCTCTAGACCTACTTTCACCAATTCCAAGCATATAATAAGCTTAAAGTATCAAGTCAAGCTTTGTCATTTCAGCTATGTACAAAGTACACAGTGAAACGAAAAAAAAAAAAGAGATTCCTCCAAGACCAATACAGAAACAAGTGCGACAAAATACAATAAACACAGTGCAGACAATACAGTGCAATAAATAAATACGAAAGACAATAAATAAAAAAAAAACAGGACTCAGGCAGTACATGGTACTGAGTGTATGTGGAGCTGTACAAAGGATGTTACACACTATGACATATTAGCAGATAGCCTAGCATATATAAGCATAGCAGTCACTGAGGTAGCAACCAGAGCAGCAATATACAGCTTAGCTCTATACCTACTTTTATGTATCTAACCTCATGTACCTACCAAATCTAACCTCATCATATGCCAGATGCCTTGCTATAAACTCACCTTTACTTTCTCTAACTTCAAAACACATCTCTAAACATAGTTTTGCTCACTCTAACTTCATCATAAGCTTAGGGAACACTTCTGTAGCTTCTTCTACTTTCTCATCATAGCTTCATCATAAGCATGATGTCTTGCTATGTTCCTCTTTTCATTCGCTTTAGCTACCATAAAAGCCCAAGACCCAGCTATTAACTTATTATTCACCAACTTTAACTTTAGCACTTCCACTGTAGGCTGATAGTAAATAAAAACAGATTTATAATTAGGCCTTAGTCTCATGATCTAATTAGACTGAATGGAAGGAGGTACATAGCAAGACATAAGGCTTACGCGTAAGCAAAAGTAGCCTCACAGCTAGACCTCAGGCTTCCTTATTTCACTACATTAAGGCCTGGGACTTTAGAAAAAAGCAAAGGTTGGCTTACTTCAATGTTCTCATGAGCATAAGACCTTGGCCTGTACCTACTTTTACTTTCTCATCAAAACTTTATTGTTGGCCTAATAGCTTCCTCTCCACCCCTGTTCATTAACGCTAGCTACACCAAAGCCCTAGCTATTCACCTGTTTTTAAATGCTTTAACCTCAGCATAAGCCTGGGGCCTAGATGGATGCCCATTTTTGCCTACTCTGACTTCATCATAAGCCCTAGTCCTAGTCCTTCAACTTCTACTTTCTCTAACCTCATCATATGCTTATGGTCTAGCTCTAACTACACAATGACCCTAAGGTTTAGCCCTGCACCTATTATTACACACTATAACCACAGTAGAAGTCTGAGGCCCAGCTATTAGCCTCCATTTGCTCACTCTAACTTCATCAGGCACCTAAGGCCCAGCTTTAAACCTACTTGTACCCACTGTAACTTTAACATTAGCCTGAGGCTATGTGTAAATATAAAAATGCTTACTTCATCATGAACCTGACTGACCAATAACTTTCTCACACTAATGCCATCTTTAGCCTGAGGCCTAGCTCCAAAGAATACATTGACATACTCTGACTAATTTTTAAGACAAAGGCTTAGTGATAAACCTATGTAAAACTACTTTTGCTTACTCATACATAAGGCTTAGCTCTTAACCTACTTGTACTCACCAGCACTTTAACAATAGCCTAAGGACTAATTTCAGCTACTCTAACTACATCATGAGCCTAATGCCTGGCTCTACAGCACAGAGCTAAAGCCTGGCTTCTAACCTATTTGTACTTACTTTCATTTAACCATACGTCTCTGCCCTGGCTGTAAACTCACTTCTACTCACTCTGACTTTAGCATGACTAAACCTAGTTTTACTCAATCATCAATTTACTTAATTCATCGCAAACCTACAGTCTATCTATAGACACACTTTTACTTTGTCTAAATACAACAGAAGCCTGGGGCCTTGATACGTACCTGTTCATACTTCCTGAAGCTGCATCAAAAGCCTAAAGTTTAGCTCCAAACTTATTTTGACTCATTTTAACTTCTTCATTAACCTGATGTCTAGATGTAGAACTACTTTTATTACAGTCTAACCTTATCACAAGTCTAAATCCATGCTTTAGTCCTCAGACCTACCTCAGGGTTTCTTAATTCTGCTTTTGACAACATGCCACACTACACAGTATTCCAACTATTCCCTGCTCCACCACACCTGATCCAGTTCATAATCACTTGATGAGCTGGATCAGGTGTGGAGAGTCAAGGAACTGCTACTGGGAGAGAGAAATAAATACAAAGTTTCAGCACTGAGTAGGTTAAACGATGCTCTAAATTCACCAGCCTAAGAACCAGCTGAACTTACTCTACCTACAGCATCTGCAGGACATGTACTTTAACCTTTATTTCATTTTTGGTCCTCTCTCTCTCTCTCTCTGTATGCATGCATATATATATATATATATATATATATATATATATATAGTTTAATTAGTATTAATTAGTTCTGACTCCACTCTGCAAGGCCTTTAAATGCATAAATACACACACACACACACACACACAGGCACAGACATAACAAGAGCATGTAGGTAAACAGCTCTAATTGTTAATACAAATATGCACATGCACACACAATGACTTATACTCATAAATTCACATGAGCACTTAAAGGAAGGAAGGCAAAAAAGAGGCCAACATTTTTCCCATAATAAAAAAGGGACTTCCCTTTCACATCACATCCTCATGCCTTGTTACTGTATTTAATTATACCCTATTTGCTTAAACTACAAATAAAAACAAATATGTATGTGAATACCTACATACACAAATATATGAAGATTTTTGTTTGATCATATAAAACATCTCCCTTTCCATATACATATATGTAGTAACTTAGGACAGATTCAGAAATTGCTCAGGAACATTTGGTAATAAATATATTACATCACAGCACTTAGGAGCACTCGGGGGTTGCTAGAAAACTCACAGTGTTGGACTGAAACAGTTAGGTGGCTCTTAAAAAAGCCTTTTGGATGTTTGAGTAACTTGTGAGCAGTCTGCTTGGTTCTTGCCATTGCAGCAAGCTCTGCTCTTCTTTTCTAAAGAAAAAGCATGAACTCGCGTGCCCATCACGGCTCTTTTAAGCATTCAAGCTGCTCTCCGCCCACTGGGCGTCTTGGATGTGCCCGCCTCCCATTGCATGGCCGTCCATGCGTCAGTTAAACACTACTGGGCGTCTTCTGCCGCGCCAACATTTTCAAACTACAAGACGCCCCAACGCTGTGGCTTCTGCATTATAGCCGATCTAATAAGCACTGTTTTTTTCTTCCTTACACGTGGTGTGTAACGTTATTCTGATCTCTGTTCTTTATCTGTTACTTCACCTTAACCCGTGCCATCATACAGACGTTTCTGTGTTTCTATTAACCTTTTTTGTACAATAGGAACTTCCAAACGTTTTTCAGTATATAATCACGGGACATATGATGCTTTGTCTTTTGTTTTTAGTGACAGGAAGTAAACACTTTTGTCGCTGAAGTGGGTGGCTCTTAAAAGAGCCTTTGGTTACGTAAGGAAAAAGAAAAACGATTTACTTGGTCTTAGCCACCTTCTCGGTCTTTTTAGGCAACAGTACGGCCTGAATGTTGGGCAGAACGCCACCCTGAGCGATGGTGACTCCTCCGAGCAGTTTGTTGAGCTCCTCGTCGTTACGAACGGCCAGCTGCAGATGACGAGGGAATAATACGAGTCTTCTTGTTATCACGAGCGGCGTTACCAGCCAACTCGAGAATCTCAGCGGTCAGATACTCCAGCACAGCGGCCAAGTAGACAGGAGCACCGGCGCCGACACGCTCGGCATAGTTTCCTTTACGAAGAAGTCTGTGAACACGGCCCACAGGGAACTGCAGCCCGGCACGTGAGGAGCGAGTCTTGGCTTTAGCCCTAGCCTTCCCGCCGGTTTTGCCTCTTCCACTCATTTTACACTTCCACCAATTTGTCCAAAATAAATTGAAAGAAAGAGCCCGGTCTCCGAGCGCCCTTCTTATAGGCAGATCCGCTGCTTTTCTATTGGCTGAAATGCGACGGCCTCCAACAACCAATCCCATTAGGGCCGTCAAACTCTAAGGTCCGCCCACTGTTTATTACCAAGCCCCCCCGCTTCTCCTCCTCCCTTTCGTGCTGCCTCCTGTGTGTGTGTGAGTGAGAGAGAGAGAGAGAACGAAAGAGACGAAGACAAAGACAAAGAGAGAAAGAAATAAAAAACGTATTCACGACCCTGTTTTCATCCATGTAAATGCAAAACTCGATCATTATGTCGAGCCCGGCGCTTTCCTATAATTGCACTTTTGATTACTAATGATTTTTTTATGTGCAGTGCGAAGGAAAATCCAACTCTTCCTGTCCCTTAAAATCAAACCTAAAACTTACTAACTATAGCTACCGCAGGACATGCACAAATCTTGACTCCACTCTGAAAGGCCTTCAAATGCACCAACGCACACAACATCAAAAATGTTTGTACGTACTTTTTTGTGCATACAAATCTGTCTCTGTCTCTCTATTATATACACATATACATACATGTATACACAAACACACCACAAAAAGAACGCTCTTTAAGCGAAATCTTGGGTGGCTCTTAAAAGAGCCGTTGGGTTGATCAAGTCTTCCTCACTTCTTACTTGGAGCTGGTGTACTTGGTGACGGCCTTGGTGCCCTCGGACACGGCGTGCTTGGCCAGCTCACCGGGAAGAAGCAGGCGCACGGCGGTCTGGATCTCCCTGGACGTGATGGTGGAGCGCTTGTTGTAATGAGCCAAACGGGACGACTCACCGGCGATGCGCTCGAAGATGTCGTTGACGAACGAGTTCATGATGCCCATCGCCTTGGAGGAAATGCCGGTGTCGGGGTGGACCTGCTTCAGCACCTTGTACACGTAGATAGCGTAGCTCTCCCTCCTGGACTTTCTGCGCTTTTTGCCTCCTTTGCCGGCCGTCTTGGTCACGGCTTTCTTGGAGCCCTTCTTCGGAGCGGACTTTGCGGGTTCAGGCATGGCTCTCCTTTTCGAGTAAGACTGAAAAATGAGAAGAAGCGGCCGGCACCGACTAATTTACACTCCGATATTCAAAACCGACCAAGCTCCGCCTTCACAACGCTGTCAAACGGTCATTGGACAACAATCAACGACTTGTCTCAAGGGGAACTCCCAGCTCTCGCCCAACTTCCTCCTCCTCCTCCTCCCAGCTAAAGACCTTCCCTTTGTTCACTTTCCCGCGCATTCTTATCTACCGTGTGTCCTCTACAACACATTTGTCCCGATCAGGCTAATTCGAAATATAAGCAAGTGGTTTTTTGTTACTTTCATAAAACGGTGTCACATTTTTAAACATTTTGAGTGGTTTTTAGTTCTGCGAAAACAGTTAATACATTTTCATAAATCATGTTTTTCATTGTGCATTTTAGATCTTAAATTGCTGTTGGACTGTCTTGATTTAAAACAAAACAAACAAACAAACAAAATACACATCTTACTTACAAAACTAACCTTTATTGAAAATGTATTTCTCCAAAAGTCAGTCCGTGTTTCAGAGTTAAACAAATACACGGAATGCATAAATTTTAAATGGATTTATCTGGTTCTGCTGGAGTGTTTTTTTGTTGTTATTGCTCTTTCATAAAACGGTGTCACTTTTTTAAACACATCTGGGAGATTTTGAGCTCTGACAAAACATCTGTTTTCATAAATCATACTTTTTATTGTGTATTTTAGATTTCAAACTGCTGGATTGTCTTGATTTTTTACTAAAAAACATCTGAATAAAGAATTTTTCAATAAAGTTCAGCTTTGTAAGGTCATTCCGTGTTTGAGTTAAACAGATCCATGTAACGCATATAAGGTTCTTCTAAGAGGTTTTGAACAGATCTATCAGGTTCTGCTGGAGAACAGATCTGGCGTTTGAACGTTTCTGCTGTAAAATGCAGAACTTGCGATGCTTTGACAATGAACAATAACGGCTAAATTTACTGACTAAACGACTTCAGGTTTCAGAAAACGCTGTTAGAGTAACTCAGAGTAACACAATCTAAATATAAAATACTCTCCATCACTCTCTACTGTTGTTCTGGTAGTAGATTAAGGTCACCATCACGTTCATCATAAAAGAAATTAAAGTAAAAACGGGCCATAAGGAGCAGCTCTTCTGGTGGGGGTGTGGGGGGGGGCTCTTAAAAGAGCCGTTAGGTTTGTCGTTGCTCGAGTCGAGCGTTTAACCTCCGAAGCCGTACAGGGTTCGGCCCTGACGCTTCAGAGCGTAAACCACATCCATGGCGGTGACGGTCTTCCTCTTGGCGTGCTCGGTGTAGGTGACGGCGTCCCTGATCACGTTCTCCAGGAACACCTTGAGCACGCCACGGGTCTCCTCATAGATCAGACCCGAGATACGCTTGACGCCGCCACGGCGAGCCAGACGGCGGATAGCCGGCTTGGTGATGCCCTGGATGTTATCGCGGAGCACTTTGCGGTGACGCTTAGCGCCTCCTTTACCGAGACCTTTACCGCCCTTTCTTTTTTCTTTTAGAAACTTTATTTAGTTAGCAACAATTCAACATATAAACAGACAGAGCATAAGAAAGACAGCATATACATACACATATAGCGATAATAGTTGAACAAAAATGGTCTAAAGTCTCTTCTTCTTGGCAATTTGGCATAGGGCATAAAGTGGTTTTCACAAAGCAGCTCCATCAGACTACAGCTCTCACTGGCAGCCTTCTTACGGCCATCAGCCATGAGAGATCTCCCTGTTTGTCAGAAAGTTTTTTACACAGAAGATTTAGAGCTACCCACAACAGACACTACAGAGAAAACACACAAAGCAAAAACTGCTCGCAAATAAATAAGACTCACATCACTGACAAAACGTCAAAAATTGCCCAACGTACAAAAGAAAGGAAGAAAGAAAGAAAGAAAGAAAGAAAGAAAGAAAGAAATGTATTAACTGCGATACAATTCATCTTAATTTAAGAAAATATTTCATAATTGTAAATCAATGTTTGTTTATCTAGGCTGATCTGAATATAAAGAAACACTATTATGGATTAAGAAGTCTGTAAGAATAATATAATGCCGAAATATATGAACACGAATGTGTGTGTATTATGTACACAGTGTAGTGGAATGTTTTATGTACGAATAAATCTCTCATGCACACGTCACAGATTGTAAAGTTCACACTCCTTATTGTAAAGTTAGTAGTGTAGTGTGTGAAGTAGCTAAATAATTGTGTGTTTTGTTCAGTGAGCGTTCCTCCGTTACTGTGAGCCAATGAAAAATGAAATGAAAATGAAAATGATGGTGAGCTCAACTTATAAGGCTTTACTAACTAGTTGGGAAAAAAAATTAAAAAGATTTTTTTTTGTTTTTACTATATAGATTTTCCCCAGCCTCAGCCAAAGATTGACCTCTACTTTGCTCTGAATGCTGTTTCAAATGCTCTGAAGTAGAGCTAAGTAATATTCTTCGAAAGCTTTTGTTGGTTTACTTGATGTATTGAAGTGAGATTCTCATGAGTACCTCAGCATGATGATGATGATGATGGTGATGATGATGCATCTATCTATCTATCTATCTATCTATCTATCTATCTATCTATCTATCTATCTATCTATCTATTACCTTCATGTAAACATACTCAGTCTGTCATACAGTGTCAGACCACAAAAGCAAGAAAATTCAACATTATGAAATTAGTTTATTCTTCTTTATTACTCTTCTTGCTAACAGTGACTGATCTTCCCAAAGTCCATTATGCATAAATTACACATAAAAAGATCAGAGTTCCTACTGAAACAAAATAAACACATTCAACTTTAAACATGATCATTTTTATCTCACTCATTCACTCTATTCTATTCTATTCTATTCTATTCTATTGATTGTGTGTGTGTGTGTGTGTGTGTGTGTCTCCACAGCTGCAGCAGTTCAGATTTTATCATCAGAACCAAAAACCAGAGCAGATTTTCTGCAGTGTATGAGTAACAAACACACACTCACACACACACACTCACACACACACACACACACACACACACATTCACAAACACACATACACACGCACATGCACACACACATTCACACACACACTCACTCACACAAACACACACATACACACACACACACACACACACACCCACACACACACACACACACACACTCACACACACACACACACACACACACACACACACACACACACATACACACACACACTCACACACACACAAACTCTCTCAAACACCGCTAAGTTCTGTTCACAAAAAATATGAAATGTTCATTCTCTTTATTTTCTTTTTATTTAGATTTCTGTCAGTTGACTCTGCATCCTAACACAGCACATTGTTCCCTCAGTCTGTCTGAGAAGAACAGAGTGGTGTCGCACAGTAATAAATCCCAGTCATTCTCTGACCATCCAGAGAGATTTGACTGCTGGCCTCAGGTGTTGTGTAAGGAGAGTGTGAGCGGACGCTGTTACTGGGAGGTTGAGTGGAGCAGTGAGAGAACTGTTTTCATATCAGTCTCATATAAAGGGATCAGCAGGAAAGGACGGGGTTCTGAGTGTTTGTTTGGACGTAACAGTCAGTCCTGGAGTCTGCAGGTTTCTCCCTCTCTCACTTTCCAAAACAACAACATTCAGACTGAGATCTCAGGACCATCATCCTCCAGAACAGGAGTGTATGTGGATCACAGAGCAGGAACTCTGTCCTTCTACAGCGTCTCTGACACAACGACCCTCCTACACACAGTCCACACCACATTCACTCAGCCACTCTATGCTGGGTTCTATGTTGGGTTTAGATCAACTGTGAGATTATGTGATAAAATATGAGATTTTTTCAATATTGTAGAATGAAAAATCATACACTAATGTTTCATCAATAAACTTCTGTTCCTGCGAGGTTGACATTTGTTCACTCAGCCTCTCTGCTGGTTCAGATAAAGAGCCAGAAGTGTTTCAGTAACACAGCTGATGGAAAATGAAACCATTGGATTAGGATGTGAATGAGTCGCTTCACTCCAGCTCACCGAGAGCCTGACAGGTCACCCATGGATTTACATGGAAAATCAAGCAGATCCTCCATTTAATTCATACAGAATCTCAAAGCTGTTCTCCAGATAGTTTCTCAGTACTGAGTGTTTAAAGCTGCTCCAGCAGGTTCTAAACCACATCTTAAATACTGGGTTTAATTGCTTACAGAACCACTGAACTGAGCTGAAATAATAACTGGAATAAACACAACACTAAGAATAATATTTCACTGTAGATCAACTGCTTTGATCTGAATAAACTCCCACAAGAGCCTGATTTAATGAAGGGAGTTTATATCCAGTTTAATCTCTCAGTCAGTGTTCAAAATGATTAATATGAGTAATATTAGCTTCTATATCATATATTTAACTGTAAAGACTGTATTGATCAAGATGTAAATACAGTTCACTGCACTGAAAAACAATATGTACATCAGTTACACATATTAGTTATGTTTACTCAAAATGATGTTTTCCTGTTTCACACATTAAATTTTAATTTATTAAACCAGCATGACTTTTTAATATAAATGTAAAGCTTTTCTTCATGGCAAAATGTATTCAATTATTACCTTTAAACTAAACTGGCTTTATGTGGAGTACACATAGTGTGTTAAATCGACCAAACCTTGGGTAAATCTGACACTACTGAGTCATAAAATTGAGTTTATTTTAAAGAAAGCAGTGGATACAACTGGTCAAATGTTATCAAGCAAAGCAGTACAATTTGCTGTAGATGTAGTTTTGGGAATTTGTTGATAATAAATGCTCCATTAATGTTTAAGAGCTCTGAAACAGTTATAATGTCTTTCTCCCATCATTACAGCGTTTACAGTAAAGAATGCATAAACAAAATCACCCCAAACCCAAGAAAGAGGGAAATACTGTAACAGTTACATATTAAAAGGCACTTGGATACAAATGTTATACATGTTGACCAAAAAGAGGTAGAAGGGTCAGTGCTGAGGCCGAACTACCCTCTGTTCAGTGATAGTCTGTTTTTAGGGACTTGGGCTCTCTTGGAGAGAGTGCTGCCTTCCAGCTCCAGCACAGCCTTCTGAAGCACTTTGAAGGTAGACTTGAGTTCAGGAGGGCAGTTTAGGTTCAGAGCAGACATTAGACCAACAACACGGCAGCAGCTAATGCAACGTTATCCAACTCCTCCAACACCACCTGACCCTCGAGGACAATCCCAACGTTGTCTGGTTTATCGCTGTCATCTCTTTGTTTGAAAACGTATATTCGCCCTGTGGTCTTCTCAGTGGATCCCTGGCTGAGGGCTTCCTGTGCTGCGGGGGGGAATGTGAAGCTGCAGAATGAAAGGACAAGTTCTGCGGAGAGCAATTCAAAATAAGAGACAATTCAAGGGTCAAGATAAAGTCAAAAAGTGCCAGGCAAGGGCCGATCAACAAAGACAACAAGGATTACTGTTACAGCACATTGCTAGGAATGCAGTGTTTCCCCTGGGAAAACTTTGGGCTTGGGGCTGTTTTTGCGTGGAAAGGGGCGGGAGGGCGGGGGTTGAGAGGTGTTTATGTAGAACAGTAATGATCGACTAATAATCAGGAACAGCTCTCTTAAACAGCTTCAACAGAAACTGAACATTAGAACCTTAAATAAAGTGGGAGATGCTGCAGGGATGTTGGATAAGACTGCTTACATTTAAGATGTCCAACAAATGAATTAGAAAATATCTATATTCTCAATATATTTAGTACAATATTTTTTAAATGAATATCATCATCATCATCATCATCATGCTGAGGTACTCATGAGAATCTCACTTCAATACATCAAGTAAACCAACAAAAGCTTTCGAAGAATAATACTCAGCTCTACTTCAGAGCCTTTGAAACAGCACTCAGAGCAAAGCAGAGGTCAATATTTGGTTGAGGCTGGGGAAAATCTATATAGTAAACAAAATCTTTTACGTTTTTTTTCCCAACTAGTTAGTAAAGCCTCATACGTTGAGCTCATCATCATCATTTATTTTATTTTTTTTTCATTTTCATTTCATTTTTCATTGGCTCACAGTAACGGAGGAACGCTCACTGAACAAAACACACAATTATTTAGTTACTTCACACACTACACTACTAACTTTACAATAAGGAGTGTGAACTTTACAATCTGTGACGTGTGCATGAGAGATTTATTCGTACATAAAACATTCCACTACACTGTGTACATAATACACACACATTCGTGTTCATATATTTCGGCATTATATTATTCTTACAGACTTCTTAATCCATAATAAACACTTCAAAACTGGGCATTTTTATCAAACATAATGATAAATATTAAATATTAATCAGAGCCATTTGTGTGATTTGGGTTTGTTGGATCGTCATCATGTTTAGTATAATTATATTTGGTCTAATTTTGATACTTTCATACTTTAACTTCCTTGATTCAAGTGAGTCCAGTTCCTCTTTTTTGTCCTCTGACACTCTAGTTTAAAGAGAGTGCCAGGTGGGGTGCAAAAACCTTTTCACATATTGTTTGTTTCATCATCTCCCGCTCAGCCAGAGACAGCTTTGACATCTGCAGTCAGACAGCTAGACAAATTAATGTAATCTGGAACCAAATTCATGAAAGCTTTTCCAAACTGATGAAGATTTGAGGACAAACATCCAGGAAATCAGAAGAATGTTCTTTAATGCAGCCTCAAAAATCACATATCATTCTGCAGTATTTAAAAAAGAAAAATCTTGCATTTATTGAGGTAAATTACTGTATTTATTAAGGTGAATTAAAACATATATTGAGGTGAGCTAATGCTGCTCCATATTATGCTCCAACTTTCATTATTAGTTCTACATTTAAGGCACCTCAGTGTAGCTGCAGCTCCACTTAAGGTGGAACAGAAAATTCAGATGAGAAGCTGGTGGTATTTTTTATAAAGTATAATTGATTTTAAAGGGAGAGTCAGTTTGATCAAATCTGAGCTCAGCTCTTTCAGACTCACTCATTAATGACTGAACAGGTTCACCGTCACATGGTACCCCTATATTACTCAGCACTGAGCTCACTGACCTTCACAGACTGTCTACAGTTCTTTCAGCTCCTCTTTAACGCAGCTCACACTTCCTCTCACAACCGTAAGTGTTTCATTTGATCCAGAACTCAGTTCTGCTCCAAATGAGGCGGGACTGCCACCTGCAGACGTGGTGTTAAAGCCACAGAAGGCCCGGCTGCTGTTTCCTCATTAGCTGGTGTTTCTGCCTCTGATGTGTCTGTGGATTTCATACAGCACGTGAACAGACTCACTGCCCACCCTGGTGCTTGTTGTCTGGTGGTCTCTGGAAAGGTGATCAGTAAAGACTTGATACTGCGGTCATTGTGGTGAGTTCCTGGACCTCCATCTTGGCTGCAAATGAGAGTGAAGGCAGGTGCTTCACCAAGATGCCAGTTTGGGTTCTTTACCTCAGTGAACATTTTGGACATGTGGACCTGCTGCTGTGACTTACTGGACAGCCTTCATCTCGGAAATAAGGTTTAATATCTCGGCTTTCCTGTTCGGTGAGACGGAATCATCTAACAAAGAGCTGAATACATTTATACATTTAATGAAAGAAATATAAAAACAAAAATAAAACTTTATGCTGATGTTTGATGCTGAAATGAGAAATGATTTTCTTGTTGGCCTGTCATATTGTATTTTTGTATTTAGATGTTATTTATTTATTGTTATGTATCACAGAATAGAGTAAATACATATAAAATGATTATTTACTATGTTGTACAAAATCGTTTATTATAATACTAGACATATTAAAGTTACATGAAGACATGATTGTGCTTTGTTCTACCTCTGTGGGGGAATCTCAGAAACAGAGGCATTTTTTTGTGATTTACTCCTCAAACACAAAGTAATAAATAACACTGATTATTATAACTATTACTTTATCATTGTCAGTATTAGTAGTGTTTCATAGCCTTTTAAATCACATGACATCCTAAGACAAAAATGGGTCAAAGTACAAAGAAAGAAGAACAGGGAAAATAAACCAAAATTTATTCCATGACTGGAATAAAATTAATTTTTAATTAACAGAAAAACAAAACAAAAACAACAACAAAAAATTATTGGAATTATACTAAAACATCATAAGTATGTGTATTTATACATGAGTACAATATATTTCATATTTATGTTTAAATCATGATTTTATGATGTTTTATATTTCTATTTTTTAACTTTTAAAAGACTGTATTTTCTCATTTTTAACGTCACAAACATCGTCCTAAGTATAATAAATGCAAAATCAAACTCCTTATTGTAAACGTTGATCTACTGTATGAAATGATGTGGTTTGGTTGTAATTACTCTAAAATGAGTATCATTTTATTCCTCGTTTTATTTACGGAGCCTCACAAACACAGTAACTCAGGAAGTCACTCAGTAACTCAATATTTCCACACTTTACAAAAGTATCTTATTCTGCTACTTGCGGGTTCACATTTTGACCACACGGTGGCGACCAAGCTCCATCGATGACGAGTTCATTCTCATCTCTTACTACAAGAGTCAGCGCATCACGACACAAAAGAACTCTTGAGCTCGCTACAGACTCGCTCTTTTGGACTGGACACAGTTAGGCGGCTCTTAAAAGAGCCTTTTGAGGAAATCGTGAGCACCGATTATCTAAGCGCGCTCTCCGCGGATACGGCGGGCCAGCTGGATGTCCTTGAGCATGATGGTGACTCTCTTGGCGTGGTGGCGCACAGATTAGTGTCCTCGAACAGACCCACCAAGTACGCCTCGCTAGCCTCCTGCAGAGCCATGACGGCAGAGCTCTGGAAGCGGAGATCGGTCTTGAAGTCCTGAGGCGATCTCCCGCACCAGGCGCTGGAGGGCAGCTTGCGGATGAGCAGCTCTGTGGACTCTGGTAACGGCGGATCTCTCTGAGAGCCACGGTACCGGGCCTGTAACGGTGAGGTTTCTTGACGCCGCCGGTAGCCGGAGCGCTCTTGCGCGCAGCCTTATGTAGCCAACCTGCTTTCTCGGGCTTTACCACCGGTGGATTTACGGGCGGTCTGCTTGGTTCTTGCCATGTCTTCGAACTCACTAATTCTCGGGAAAAGAAAGAATAAACTCATGCGCGCATGACGGCTCTTTATAGCACTGGAGCTTTCGCCTCTCATTGTGGCGTCTTGAATGTGCCCGCCTCCCATTGTGACAGCCGTCCAAACACAGGCTAAGCGTTATTGTGCGTCTTCTTTCGCGCCAATTTTTGACAAAAAAAACGAGACTTTGCTCCAACGGCGTGGCGGGCTTCTGCATCACAGCCTTGTTTTTGTTAACATGCAGAGCTTTTCAGGATTACTTGGAAATTCGAAATTATTTTCCTATATCTTACACGCGTTACTCCTGAACTGGCGTCATTATATGGAACGTCTGAGTTTCAGTTTGCTTCAGGATGAGTGGATAGAGGCTTCTAAACATTCAGTATGCAGTCGGGGACGTGGGGGTGCTGTGTCTTTTTATTTCACGCTCACATAAACAGTAATCATAACTGATTGGTGAGGGGGGAGGTGGTGTGGGGGGGGGGGGTAGGGGGGTGGGGTGGGATAGGGGTGGTGGGGTGGGGGGGTGGGTGGGGGGGGAGGGGGGGGGGGCGGGGGGGGGGGGGGGGGGTGGGGGGGGCGGGGGTGACAAGTAAAAAAAAAGCACGTTGTCGCTGAAGTGAGTGGCTCTTAAAAGAGCCTTTAGATTTACGTAAACAAAAACACAAAAAACAAAAAACACGCATTTACTTGTGTCCTTAGCCACCTTCTCGTCTCTTGAGAGCAACAGACGCCTGAATGTTGGGCAGTACGCCACCCTGAGCGCGTATGGTGACTCCTCCGAGCAGTTTGGTATGAGCTCCTCGTCGTTACGAACGGCCAGATCGCTGCAGATGACGATGAATGATACTTGGGTCTTCATTGTTGTCGCGAGCGCGTTTCCGGCCAACTCGAGGATCTCAGCAGTCACAGATACTCGAGCACGGCAGCCAGTAGACGGAGCGCCCGGCGCCAACACGCTCGGCATGTAAGTTCTTTGCGCAGAAGTCTGTGACACACGCGAGTGCCCACAGGAACTGCGCACAGCTCGCGGGAGGAGCGAGTCTTGGCTTTCAAGCCCTACGCCTTACCACTCGGTTTTGCCTCTTCCACTCATATTTGCGCTTCTATATCAAGTCTGCCAACTAAGGCTGAAGTAAGAGTGCCGGTGCGCCAACGCCTGTCTATATAGCTAAAGCGGCTGCGTTTCTATTGGCTGATATGCAACTCTCAACCCAATCGTATTAGCGCGTCACACTCTGGAGGTCCCAGCCACCGTTCTTGTCCACAGTACCCGCTTCTCCCGACACCCCTTCGTGCTGCGCGTGTCTGTGTGTGTGTGGTGTGAGTGAGAGAAACAAAGAACGTATACTGCGTGCTCTGTGTTTTCCCTCACTGTATATTCCTATCCCATTCCCTCGTCCCATTCTCATCCATGTACTACAAATGCAGCTCACTTATTGTATCGAGTCTGGTATATATTCTTATATGATATTCCAGTAATGAAGACTTTTGCGCGGAGAATGAAAACTGGCTCTTGATGAGAATATGGGTGGTAGCTGCTCTTAAAGAGCCATTTTTGAGTGAGAAAACACGACAAGAAGGTTCAAGGGTGCTTTTACTTCTTCTTAGGGGCGCCTTTTTCGCGCGCTTGGGCTTGACCGCCTTCGCTTTCTTCGGTGCTCTTGCCGCCTTCTTCGGGGCGCGCCGTGGCTTCTTGGCTTTCTTGGGCGACTTTGGCGACTTTCTTAGCGGCGCGCGGCTTCTTCGCCGCTACCTTCTCTGGAAAGAGGCTTCTAGCAGCGCCGCTTCTTGCTTTCTCGCTTCTTCGACCGCCTGTCTGCTTTGGCTCGGCTTGTTCTCTGGTGAGTTGATAGAGCCGGAAGCGCCGGTGCCTTGGTCTGCACAGAGTGTCCTCTCGTCACGAGGGTTCTTGACGGCGATCTTGACGCGGGAAGTTGTTCCTTGTCCAAGTCGTAGCCGCCTGCTAGCCAGTAGCTTTCTGTGATTGTCGGCGAGACACTTACACGCCGCTCCTTGTCCTTGACCTGAGACACTGTTGTGTATTTTAGGCGCAATAATTCCTGTGATTAAACGGTGCAAACGGCGGGCGTGAGCCTTCGGAGATGCTCCACGGCGCGTTCGGGGGAGCTCTGGCGAGGGCGTGTAGGCTGAACTCCGACGGCCGAGCGCCCCGTTGAATTAGGGTTACACGAGCTTCTTGGAGCGATGTAGCACACGAGTAAGCCGAGCGGCCGCTGGGGCGATATTGCCTGATCTCTGCTGATGCTCGCTGTTATATAAATAACTTTTGACTTGAGCTAGGAGAATAATCATAATTATATGAAGAATTTTATAATTAACACGCCGCTTAAAGAGGCCTTGCGTCTAACAGAACTCACCTTTTACAATCATAAACTATAGGCCTAGCTCTATAGGCTCCTTCTTAAGTTCTAATTATATTATGAATCCAGGAACAAGCTGATAAGGCTACTGTTGCTTACACTTTCTCATAAGTCCTTGACTTAAACATTATCATATAGTAGTAAATAGGACCTATACAGCTGGGTCTTAAGGTTGTGGCTTTATTCTCAACTTCCTCATGAAGGCCGTTGCACTGAACAAATTTTTATTTTTATTTTGATCTCTACAATATGTGGCACAAGGCCTAGCTATAGCCTCCTTGTTCACTTACTCAACTTCATCTAGGTTCAAATGAAAAAAAAAAAAAAAAAAAATCCTTTTATTCCAGCTGACTAACTCATTTCACTATTCGAAATCTACTCTTACATACACTCCAACTAACAATATTAAATAAAGCCTGAGACCTTGTGCTGTGGAAGCTTTCGTTTGCTTCTCTGCTTCATCAAAGACCCTAAGACCTGTCCTAACTACCTTAAGGATTCTCTACTTTTCACCATAGCAACTTTATCCGAGGCTCTAACCTACAATATCTCCTTACTCTATGGTATACTGGTGAGTTGTCAGTCGTAACTGACACCAGAAGCCAAGACGGCCTAGCGCTAAACTCTCGTACACTATACTCTGACTACAATACGGTCTGAGGCCTAGCTGGAAAGCTTATTTTGCTTGCCTCCAAATTCTTCAGAAATCCTCTAAGGCCTAACTCTACATCTATTGCTAACCTTACTACCATCACTATAAGCCTGAGGCATAGCTGTCAAGACCTTCCTTTTTGCTTTCTCTAGCTTCCTATAGAAGTCTATTGCTGTGCTCTGTACCTGCTTTTACTTTAATCACGCTCTTTCTTCATGTTAACTACATCATGCCCAACTCCGAACTTCACCATGCTACTAATATTAGCCCATGGCCTAGCAAGTAAACTGACTTTTATATTATCCTTCAGTCTAACATCAGCAGAGCCATATCCTCACTCTAAACTACCGTTTGCTTATAAGCCTGATCTATTTGCAATGCATGCCAGCCTCCTTTCGCTTACTGTAACTTTATCTCTCAGCTTAATGGTTTCTTTCTGTACCTATTTTACATCCGTTTCTTAGCTCTTAACCCAATATTTTTAGCATAATCCTGTCTGCATTCAGCCGGATGCAGATTAGTAGCTAGTCTCCACCTAGACTTCTTTTATATTTATATCTAACCTCATGTACCTCCTTGTTACTTGTCTTTGTATTTCATCATATGGCTATGGCCTAGCTCCTAAAAACTACTTATTGCTTGCTATAATAGATTTCTAACATTCATAAGCTTAAGCCTAGCTCATGATACACACACACACACACACACACACCAACAACACACACAGACTAGGTAACTATACCTTCACATGCCAGAGACCTCGCGTGTAAAATCACCGTTACTTACTTTCTCTGACTTCAAACCATCTCTAAACTAGTTTTTGCTCACTCTGACTTCACATAACTTAGGGCATCACTCTGTAGCTACTTGTTTATCTCTCCAGCTTCATCCTACGCATGATGTCTTGTTAGGTTCCTCTTTTCATTCACTTTAGCTACCATAAAAGCCCAAGCCTAGCTTCATAACCTGTTTTCACTATTTGAACTTAGCCTTCCACTGTAGACTTATAGTAAATACAAACAGATGTAGAGTTTGTTCTCCTCATCCTCATGATGCAGTTAGACTGAAAGGGGAGGTACATACACATATGTACCATAAAGGCTTACGATGAAGACTCAGTAGGAAAAATAACCGTCACAGGGAAGCTAATGTGCCCGTGGGCTTCCTCATGTTCACTACGATAAAGTGCCGTGAAGCGTAGCTTGTAGAACCACCCTTTGCTTTGCTGAACGTTATCATGAGCATGTGCGGCCTTGCCCTGTACCTTCTGTTATTTCACATCAGAACTTCATCATTGGTGTCCGTACACTTGCCCTCTATACCATCGTTCATTACAGCCAACTCATATGTGATCGAGCCAAGCCCTGGCTATTAACCTGTTCTTAGTTTACTTTATAACCTCAGCATAAGCCTTGTGGCCCTAGATTGAAGCCCATTTTGCTTACTCTGACTTCATCAATACGGCCTATGTTCGAGCCCTAGATCCAGTATTCTACTCTACTGTTCTCTCTAAACCTATATCATCAGCCCCCATCGGTCTAGCTCTACTACACAATAAACTACAGGTATTTGCCTGCACCTGTTTTACACCTCCAACCCAGTAGAGTTTGAGGCCCAGACCTAACTTTGTACACCACTGTAACACTTTGCATTAGCCTTGAGGCTCTTATGTGTCAAAATAAAAATATCCTCTATATTCATCATTAGCCTGACCACTCCAATAACTTTCTCACCTACTTCTGTAATTAGCCTGAGAGCCTGTCGCTCCACTAGTTACCTATGTTACTGTGACTACTGTTGACGGCAAAGGCTTAGTGATAAACCTATGTAAACTATCTTTTGCTTACTCTAACAGCAGGTCTTTATATCCCTCTTCACCTACCTGTACTCACTGGCACTTTATCATATTAGCCTAAGGCTAACTTTACTTACTCCAACTACACAATGATTCCAAATCAAACCTGCTTCTACATCACAGAGCTAAGCCGGCTTCTACCTAGATATACTTACTCTCATTTCACTCATCATCTTTGCCTATGCTGTATAATGCTCACTTTCTACTCACTCTTATCGAACTTTTAACTATGACTCTAACTCAAGCCTTGGATGTGTCCGGTTGATAGGTACTTGCTCATTGACTTCCTGAGCTTCAGTCAAAAGCTCTAAGCCTGCTCCATTCTTATTTTGACTCATTCTACTTCTTTGTTTGACCTGATGCCTAGATATAGTACTAACTTTTATCACAGTCCTCACCTTATCACAAATCTAAAAGCCATTGCCTTAGTCCTCATGGGGGTTTCATTATTTGCTTTGAACGCCACGCCACCCACAAACACTCATGTTTCCATATATTTCACCTCCCACACCACCCCTGATCCAGTTCTAATCATTGTGAGCTTGGAATCAGGTGTCACTGTAGTCAAAGAATTGGTAATGGGAGAGAAAAATAAATAAAACTGTGTCAGCACTGAGATAGAGTTTAATGCAATGCTCTAAAATTTACCTACCTACGAATCCTGCCTGAACCACTCAGCTCTACCTACATGCTACCTCTGCGGACATGTACTTAACCTTTGATTTTGTTTATTTTTGAGTCTCTTCTGACTCCACTGACTCTGGAAGGCCTTCAATACAAAACATAAACACACACACAAAGCATGAAAAAGTAATTGTAGGTAAAAAGCTAGAATTGTGAATACAAAGATGATATGCACCCATGACTTTGTTTTCCGAAATTCAAAGTTGTCACTTTAAAAAACGTCTGCCTGGTGGGAGGGGTGCAGGGGATTATTATTCACATCCTCATGCAACTTTTAATGCATTACAATTAGACCATATTTGTTTGAAACTGGCATATAAATGTGATACACAAGTTTTTTGTTCAAAACATCTGCTCGTTCCATATATATTATTATTATATAATATATATAAAATTTCATCATAGACACATATAAAACACCGATTACATGATCATTCTTAAAGTTGTAACATAATCCCACAACAGAAAACCACAGAGCTGCTGCAGAAGTGAGAAATTAACAGTATTAGATTATATTACACACAGCACTTACGATAGCTAGCAGTTCGCTAGGAAACTTACTCTTTTGGACCTGAAACGCTTATGTGGCTCTTAAAAGAGCCTTTTGGGGTGTTTTTTTGGGAACATTTTGTGAGCGCGTCCTTTTTAATTTAAGCGCGCTCTCACGTGGCGGATACGGCGGCCAGCGTGGATGTCTTAGGCTGATGGTGACTCTCTTGGCGTGGATGGCGCTCAGCTTTTTTCCTCGAACAGACCCACCAAGTATATCGCGCCCTTCGCTCGCATCCTTCGAGCCATGACGCGCAGAGCTCTGGAAGCGGAGATCGGTCTCTGAGTCCTGAGGCGATCTCACCAGGCCCCAGAGCCGACTGTAGGGAAGAGGCAGCTTGACGGATGAGCAGCATTCTGTGGACTTCTGGTAACGTATCGGCGGAGCTCCCTGAGAGCCACGGTATCCGGGCCTGTAACGGTGAGCCTTCTTGACGCGCGACCGGTAGCACGGAGCGCTCTTGGCGTGCGCGCAGCCTTGTAGCCAGCTGCTTCCGCGGAGCTTTACCCCCGGTGGATTACGGGCGGTGCTGCTTGAGTTCTTCTTAGAAAAGGCCATGGCTTCGAACGCTACTCTGACCTACGCAAAGACAAAAAGATGAAATCGCGCGACACTCGACGCTTTTCTCTTTTATGGCTTTCGAGCTGCTCTCTCGCCCTCTGGGCGTCCTGAATGTAGCAGCGCGCGTCTCCATGTGGACGGCTGAGGCACACGCCATCAGTCTATACGCTATTGGCGTCTTCTGCTCGCGCTCTACCCTATTTTCAAAGTCACGAAGACAGTGCGCTCCAACGCCGTGAGAGCGGGCTTCTGTCGTTAGTAGCGCGACTATACGCATCTTTTCACCCCTCTCACCTTCTTACACGTGTGGTGTAACGTTATTCTGATTTTTGTGCAGTTCTTTATTATACCTTGCTGTTACATTCTACCTGTTAACCCGACCCCGCGCCCTTATACAGACGTTCACTAGAAAAGGAAAAGAGGGTGTGTTCCTATGCAACTTACATGTGTTTCGAGTACATAGGAACTTCAAACACTATATCTCAGTATACATACGCCGGACATGTGGAGCTGTGCTTTGCCTTGTTGTGTTCACTCTACAAGTGCACACGACAATCACCGTCGATCAAACGCCGCCTTTCTTTTGAGGTGGCTATAAAGGAAGAAAAACTGCACTGTCTTGTCGCGTAGTAGATGTGTGGGTGAGCTCTTATAAAGAGCCATTGAGATATAATGTCCAGTAATTAAAAGAGAAACAGTTTATAGCTTGGTCTTGACGCGCCATTCTCGCGTGCTTGGCACGCAGGACAACAGACAGCGTCCTGAATGTTGGGCAGCAAACGCTCACCGCTGAGCGATGGTGACATCCTCCTGAGCAGTTTTTTGAGACTCGCTCGTCGTTACGACGGCAGCTGCAGACTGACGAGACTAATACGGGTCTTCTGTATGTCTGCGAGCGAGCGTTCGCCCGGTCCACTCGAGTGATCTCTGACATGTCAGATACTCGAGCACGGCAGCCAGTAAATCGGGAGGCACCCGCAGCTCGACGTCGACATCGGCATAATTAACGCCTGCGCGACAAATGAAGTCTGTGCATCACGGCCTCGGGAACTGCAGGTCCGGCGACGGGAGGAAGGCGAGTCATTGGCTTCACGCCTTCTCGCCAATGACGCAAGCCCTCAGATGTTGCTTTTCTATAAAATACACTTTATATTATATATATTTGCAATTACATACATATCAAAAGAACAATACACAAGTCATATGAATACCATGGTGTAGCCACAAACAGCAACATCCAGATCTAAAGTACAATATATCACAAACTTACACAATTAATTTAGACAAGAGCAAAAATATAAGTCGCAGCAGAGCCCCAGGATAGTTTGTGATTTCATGTCCATGTGTTCGCAGTCGTGTCAGTTCAAAAGTTATCTGTTTAAAAACACACTTCCTGCAGAATTTGCGTCTGTGTGTAGTTACCGATTTTGCATCTCGTTTCCACAGTTTACGAGTTAGTAATACAAACAATCAACCAGAAAATCTTAAACAGTCTTTGACGATATCTCTTCCTCAACAGTTTCCAATAATACGTTAATAGGATCTTAACATTACATCATTGAAGTTTCACACCCAGTATCGTTTTGTAGTCTTTTCCTACACATCTTTGTTCACAATGATTTAACAGATGTTCATAGTCTCATCTTCATCACAGTAGCAGCTGGACATATCGTTTCGCTGGTAACCAGGTAGCTAGCTCACTACTTACAACACATCGTAGTCACGACTAATCGACCGCACACTAGAGTAGCCATGCTGATAGTCCCGCTCACGTGTTCTCAGAGATGTGCGTTGATGGTATGTTTCTAATACACTTAGTTTGGATACTCTCTGCTCAGGATCGTTGAGATGTTGTGGTTGATAGAGACCTCCATAGATGTGTGTTTCGCATTTGTCTATAACGTTATATGATCTTGAACTAGAAAAGTACACCAGTTAATCTTAAGCTTTGCTATATATTATACAGTAAAATCGCCATATATTATTTGTGGTATGGAACATTTTTTCTTGCTTGTGTTGCCTTTCCTTTCTCTGTTTTCCTCCAACAGTTCTGAGATGTCCCCCACTCATCACACTGCACCTCTCTTTATTGCCGTGTGCTATACCGCATTTACAATAAGCTATTTTAAGTTTTGAAACCAATGTGCTTGCAGCCAAGACCAGTCTCCTAAAGTTTTACGATTTATATAAAATAATTCCCTTTCTTCGCGCTCATTATACACTTCTATCACTTTGCCAACTTTGCCAAACAAAGTTGAAATAAAGAATTCGCAGTTCGCCGACCACAGTGCCGGCCCTTCACATAGGTCAAATAGCGCTGCGTTTCTATTGAATGAAATTATGTCGCACGTGGCCTCCACAACCAAGTCCTTTAGCAGGCGCCTGGCAAGGTGTCCGCGCCTATGGTGACTGTCCCCAACCCAGTCTTCGCTGTGTGTTGCCGGAGATGATCCTGCGTTGATGTGTGGTGAGTCAGAGAGACGCAGAGACGAGTGGAAAAGTAAAGAAACGTATACGTACGAGCACGGTTGCTGTTCCCTTCCCGCTCCTGTATTTCAATCATGTAATGCACAAACCCGACTTATTGTGTCGACAGCCCAGGACATTTCACTATAATTCTGGCTCTCTGTATTAGTAATCCTTTGTGTGTAGTGCGAACCCGTGGGTGGCTCTTAAAGACTAGCCGTTGTGGGTTTTGATCAAGTCAGGGATCACTATACTTGGAAGCTCTAGGGTACTGGTGACGGACCTTGTGCCTACTCGCTCGACACGGCGTGCTTAGCCCAGCTCACCGGACACATTTGACGCACACGGACGTCTGGACTGATCTCCCTGGACGTGATGTGGATACGTTTGTTGTAATGAGCGCAAACAGGGACGACTACACCAGCTGGCGATGCGCTCGAAGATATCGTTGACGAACGAGTTCCTGATACCGCATGAAAGCACGCATTGGGAGAGAATGTCCGGTAGATCGGGGTGGACCTGCATTCAGTCACCTTGTACACGTAAATAGCATAACTCTCTTCCTAGACAACACTTTCTCGGTGGATTATCAGCTACTGTTATAACACGCTACTATCATATAGACGACTTCTCCTCCCAAGCCTGCTGCTCTATTGGTGCCGGCATCAGCAGACTTAGAAAACTCTTAAAAAAATATACAGTATATATGAATATACCTAAATAATGGAATCACCCAATTTTGACATTGTCACTTCTGCTAAATATATCATACAAAGCAGCCCTTTTTGGAGTACGTGAGTGGCTCTTAAAAGAGCCGTTGGGTTTAGCGTTGTTGGAGTCGAGCGTTTAACCTCCGAAGCCGTACAGGGTTCGGCCCTGACGCTTCAGAGCGTAAACCACATCCATGGCGGTGACGGTCTTCCTCTTAGCGTGCTCGGTGTAGGTGTACGGCGTCCCTGATCACGTTCTCCAGAAACACGTGAGCACGCCGCGGGTCTCCTCATAGATCAGACCCGAGATACGCTTGACGCCACCACGAGCGAGCCAGACGGCGGATAGCCGCGCTGGTAATGCCTGGAATTGTATCGCGAAGGCACTTTGCGGTGACGTATCGCGCCTCCTTTACCGAGTCCCTTACCACCTTTCCCTCTTCTGACATGGCTCTTGTTTCTCTCGAAATCAACGAGCAGGCAACAAGTGAAAATTTGCAACGCCTAACGCGCCACTTATGCTCCTCTACAGGACCTAGTTGAAACCAGTCGCGGAGGCGAGCCCACGCACAACAGCGACTAACAGATAAAACAGCACACGATGGAATCGGAGAAAGCACACAAGGCAAATACTCCATGAAACAAATAACACTCATATTATCATAACTATACTGTTATCATGTCTTTATTAGTATAGCATTTCACTTCAAATCGTGTATGTCATTTTAAGTCGAACGTCAAAAATGGTCCAGGGGGAGGGGAAAGAAAGAAAGACGGGAAGAGAAGAACGACATGTATGATTGCATACAATTAAGTAAATATACAAAAAATAAAAAAAAGAATAAAATTAGATAATGTAATTACCAAATACATAAGGTATGAACATTTTTGTAGTCCGTATGTGTACGTTTGATATATTTATACATATAAGAGAAGTTTATATAGGAAATTAATACTACAGCTCTCAGGCACGTACCGATGAAGCTTGTGCGCCGTCATGTGGTCAAACCATGACATGCAAGTCCGAGAAAGACCATTGTAAATGTTGAACTACTGTATGATATATGACGTCATTGGCTTGTTGTAATTACTCTAAAATTATTGTCATTTTATTTTCTATTTTATTTACGGACCATCACAAACACAGTAATTCAAGAAGTCACTAGTTAACACAGTATTTCCACATTTTACGAAAGTCCACTTATTCTACTACTTGCTCGAGTTCACATTTTAACACACGGTGGCGACCAAGCTCCATCGATGACAAATCGCCCTCAGCCCAAAACCCCAGAGCTGGTCTTTCTGCTCCGTGTTTTCTCTGATCAGCACATTAATAATGAAACTCCATATTCGGTGCTGCTTTTCTTCAGTCACTCATATCATCACTACACTCTGAAAGAGAGGAGTTAAATATCACACATATTGTGTAGGATTTCATCACATTTACCGACTGAGCTCGGAGACCCGTGTCTTAATCGACACTCAGTAAATGTGTTTCTCCGCTTTTACACGCCAGCTGTTTTAGACTAATGAACACACAAATGTGTTGTTATGGCACAATATGTGTTTATTATGTTTAACTTAGACACTGATTTTAATATATAGGAACATAAATACATAGGGATAAAATATATAAATATATAAGAAGAGGGTACAAAAAGAGCTTAAAACCTCAATTAAGAAGGCCAAAGAGGAGTACAAGTCCAAGCTGGAAAACAAACTAGAGCTGAAGAACACTTGTGATGTCAATAACTCGCTTCTCTATGGACAGGTACCCTCTGCTTACAAGATTGCTGCTATCACACCCATAATTAAAAACCTGGCCTTTATCCACTAGAACTCAGTAATTACCGCCCCATTTCTAACCACCTCCCCTGTCCAAAGTACTTGAACGAACTGTGGCTAGCCAACTTCAGTTTCACTTATCAGCTAACTGCCTCTTTGAACCATTCCAATCCGGATTTCATCCCTCTCATAGCACAGAAACTGCCTTAATAAAGGTCACTAATGACCTCCTGGTGTCAGCCGATATTGGTGCCCTTAGCATCCTTGTACTACTTGACTTGAGTGCAGCCTTTGATACGGTGAGCCACTCAATCCTCCTATCAAGGCTGCATGATCACTGTCCTGGAGTGGTTTAAGTTATATCTGACTGACAGAAAACAGTTTGTCACCCTCGGTGGCCATACTTCTCACACGTCTGTGGTTACTCAGGGGGTCCCTCAAGGCTCAGTCCTTGGACCTCTTTTGTTTACTGTGTACATGCTTCCTCTTGGCCACATAATATGTCGTTTCAAGCTGAACTTTCACTGTTATGCGGATGACACACAGATTTACATTAGCACTCAATCTATTAAAAATCCACCCCTCACCCAGCTTGAAAACTGCATAACAGAAATTAAAACCTGGATGAAGCACAACTTTCTCATGTTAAATAGTGACAAAACAGAACTTCTTATAGCATCCAAATCAACTCTCTCTAAAACTTCTCCTTTCTCTCTTTCCATCGACAATGTACCTCTGTCCCCTTCCCCTCTGGTACGAAATCTGGGCGTTGTCTTTGACTCAACTCTCTCATTCAGTGCACACATCAACTCTGTGATTAAAACCTCTTTTTTCCATCTCCGTAACATTGCAAAAATTCGACCGTCACTCTCTCAGTCTGCTGCAGAAACCCTTATTCATGCATTCATTTCTAGTCGCCTGGACTATTGTAACTCTCTACTTGCTGGTATTAACTCCTCCCATTTATGCAAACTCCAGATGGTACAGAACTCTGCTGCTCGCCTTCTCACCCGCACCCGTGCACATCAGCATATCACACCCATCCTGCAACATCTCCACTGGCTTCCTGTAAAATACCGCATACAATTAAAAATTCTTCTCCTCACATACAAAGCTCTACATAACCTTGCTCCTTCTTACCTCTCTGGTCTACTTATTCCCTACAAACCAACTCGCACTCTCAGGTCTTCCTCACATATTCAACAGGCCAACTCTGTCTCCACTTTTAAATCTAAACTTAAAACTTATCTCTTTTCTATTGCTTATAACTGTTCTCAATCCTAAACCAGCCCTTTGCCAAGTCCTGCTATGTTTTGCTTGTGATGTTATGACTGTGCTTCATGTTCTCATGTTTGTCTTTACTGTTCTGTATTTCGAAAACCTGTAAGCGTCTTTGAGTTCTTGAAAAGCTCTATATAAGCATTATTATTATTATTATTATTATTATTATTATTAGAGGCCTAAAAAACAGGGAAAGCCTGAATGGGCAAATCAGTTAAATCAGTTCTTTGTGTGGTTTGACAACGGCTCCTCTCCTGCTCCACTGCGTCTGTCTCCTACGCAGATTAACACACCTACACAACTTCGCCATGGGCCATCCACAGCCTCACCTTCCTCCACCACAGCCATTCACACCTGTGACCATTGTGTGCTTTCTCCGATTCCATCGTGTTGCTGTTTTATCTGTAGTCGCTGTTGTGCGTGGCTCCGCCTCCCGCGACTTGGTTTCAACTAGGTCCTGTAGAGGAGCACAAGTGGCGCGTTGGGCGTTGCAGATTTTCATTCGTTGTCTGCTCGTCGATTTCGAGAGAATACAAGAGCCATGTCAGGAAGAGGGAAAGGTGGTAAGGGACTCGGTAAAGGAGGCGCGAAACGTCACCGCAAAGTGCTTCGCGATAACATCCAAGGCATTACCAAGCCGGCTATCCGCCGTCTGGCTCGCCGTGGTGGCGTCAAGCGTATCTCGGGTCTGATCTATGAGGAGACCCGCGGCGTGCTCAAAGTGTTTCTGGAGAACGTGATCAGGGACGCCGTCACCTAGACTGAGCACGCCAAGAGGAAGACCGTCACCGCCATGGATGTGGTTTACGCTCTGAAGCGTCAGGGCCGAACCCTGTACGGCTTCGGAGGTTAAACGCTTGACTCGAACAACGCTAAACCCAACGGCTCTTTTAAGAGCCCCTCACATACTCCAAAAAGAGCTGCTTTGTACGATCTATTTAGCATAAGTGACAATGTCAAAACTTGGTGGTTCCATTATTTAGGTATATTCATATATACTGTATATTTTTTTTTAAGAGTTTTCGAAGTCTGCTGATGCCGGCACAAATAGAGAGCAGGTTGGGGAGAATCGTATTATGATAGTAACGTTATAAAGTAGCTTGATAATCCCGAAAAGTGTTGGTCTAGGAAGGAGAGTTATGCTATTTACGTGTACAAGGTGCTGAAGCAGGTCCACCCCGACACCGGCATTTCTTCCAAAGCGATGGGTATCATGAACTCGTTCGTCAACGATATCTTCGAGCGCATCGCCGGTGAGTCGTCCCGTTTGGCTCATTACAACAAACGTTCCACCATCACGTCCAGGGAGATCCAGACCGCCGTGCGCCTGTTGCTTCCCGGGGAGCTGGCTAAGCACGCCGTGTCCGAGGGCACCAAGGCCGTCACCAAGTACACGAGCTCCAAGTAAGTGATCCCGACTTGATCAAACCCAACGGCTCTTTTAAGAGCCACCCACGGTTTCGCACTACACAAAGGTATTACTAATCAGAAGAGAAATTATAGGAAAGTCCGGGCTCGACACAATAATCGGGTTTTGCATTTACATGGATGAAAACAGGAGCGGGAATGGAACAGAAAACCGTGCCGTGTATACGTTTCTTTACTTTTCCCACTTCGTCTCTCTCTCTCTGACTCACCCACACATAAACGCAGGAGGCAACACGAAGATGGGGGGACAAGTACAATGGGCGGACCCTTTGCCGGCGCTAAAGGGATTGGTTGTTGGAGGCCGTCACATTTCATCCAATAGAAACGCAGCCGCTTTGCCTATGTGAAGGGCGGTCGGCGACTGGAATTCTTTATTTCAACTTTGTTTGGCAAAGTTGATAGAAGTGTATAATGAGCGGAAGAAAGGGAAATTTTATATAAATCTAAAACTTTAGGAGGTCTTGGTGCAATGGACATTGGTTTAAAACTTAAAATAGCTTATTGTAAAATGGTAGCACAGGCAATAAAGAGAGGTGCAGTGTGAGTGGGGGACACTAGAAGTTGGGGGAAAAAGAAAGGAAAGGCAAGAAAAAATGTTCCATACCACAAATTAATATATGGCGATTTTACTTTTAAATATGCAAAGCTTAAGATTAACTGGTGTAACTTTTCTAGTAAAAAGATCTATAACGTTATAAGCGAACACATCTATGGAGGTCTCTATCAACACAAACATCTCAACGAAGCAGAGAGTAAAATATGTATTAGAAACATCCAATCAACGCACATCTCTGAGAACATGAGGGACATAGCATGGCTAATCAGTGTGGGTCGATTAGCTGTACGATGTGTTGTTAAGTGGAGCTGCTACGTTACCACGAAACTATGTCCAGCTGCTAACTGTGACGAAGATGAGACTATTGAACATCTGTTAATTCATTGTGAACGATGTGTGGAAAAGACTAAAAGCTCTGGGTGTTAAATTCAATATAAATGTTAAGTCTATAATGTTTGGAAATGTTGAGGAAAGATTGTCAAAGAATGTTAAAGATTTTTATTGGTTGATTGTTTGTATTACTAACTGTAAACTGGAAAACGAGATGCAAAATGGTAATACAACAGACGCAAATTCCTGCAGAAGTTGTTTTTAAACAGATAACTTTTGAACTGAAACGACTGCGAACAATGGACAGAAAATCAAAATATCCCTGGGCTCTGCTGGACTTATAATTTTCTCATTTAAATTAATTGTAAGTTTGTGTATTATTGTATTTTAGATGGATTTGTTGTGTTTGTGTGTACCATGGTATTCATATGACTTTGTATTGTTCTTTTGATATGTATGTAATTGAAATATTTAATAAAGTTTATTTAAAAAAGCAAAACTGGCGGGAAGGCTAGGGCTAAAGCCAAGACTCGCTCCTCCCGCGCCGGCCTGCAGTTCCCCGTGGGCCGTGTGCACAGACTTCTGCGCAAAGGTAATTATGCCGAGCGCGTCGGCGCGGGTGCTCCCGTTTACTTGGCTGCCGTGCTCGAGTATCTGACTGCTGAGATCCTCGAGTTGGCCGGAAACGCCGCTCGCGACAACAAGAAGACCCGTATTATCCCTCGTCATCTGCAGCTGGCCGTTCGTAACGACGAGGAGCTCAACAAACTGCTCGGAGGAGTCACCATCGCTCAGGGTGGCGTTCTGCCCAACATTCAGGCCGTCCTGTTGCCCAAGAAGACCGAGAAGGCGGTCAAGACCAAGTAAACTGGTTTTCTCTTTTAATTTGTATATATATCCAATGGCTCTTTTAAGAGCCACCCACCTCAGCGACAAGAGTGCAGTTTTTCTTTCCTTTATGCCACCTAAAAGAAAGGCGGCCGTTGATCGATCGGTGATTGTGTGTGCATTAGAGTGAAACAAAAGGCAAAGCATCTCCACATGTCCCGGCGTTGTATACTGAAAAGGTTTTGAAGTTCCTATTGTACTCTAACACATGTAGTGCATAGGAACACACATGAACGTCTGTATAAGGGCGCGGGTTAAGGTGAAATAACAGCGGTATAATAAAGAAATGCAAAAATCAGAATAACGTTACACACCACGTGTAAGGAAGAAAAAAAAATGCTTATTAGTTCGGCTATAACGCAGAAGCCCGCCACGGCGTTGGGGCAGTGTCTTGTGTTTTGAAAATGTTGGCGCGGCAGAAGACGCCCAATAGCGTTAGACTGAGGCGTGGCCTGCCGTCCAATGGGAGGCGCTCACATCCAAGACGCCCAGAGGGCGGAGAGCAGCTCGAAAGCATAGAAGAGAAAAGGTGTGCGCGCGATTTCATTCTTTTTTCTTTGCAGAGTAGAGTTCGAAGCCATGGCAAGAACCAAGCAGACCGCCCGTAAATCCACCGGGGGTAAAGCTCCGAGGAAGCAGCTGGCTACCAAGGCTGCGCGCAAGAGCGCTCCGGCTACCGGCGGCGTCAAGAAGCCTCACCGTTACAGGCCCGGTACCGTGGCTCTCAGGGAGATCCGCCGTTACCAGAAGTCCACAGAGCTGCTCATCCGCAAGCTGCCCTTCCAGCGCCTGGTGCGGGAGATCGCTCAGGACTTCAAGACCGATCTCCGCTTCCAGAGCTCTGCCGTCATGGCTCTGCAGGAGGCTAGCGAGGCGTACTTGGTGGGTCTGTTCGAGGACACTAATCTGTGCGCCATCCACGCCAAGAGAGTCACCATCATGCCTAAGGACATCCAGCTGGCCCGCCGTATCCGCGGAGAGCGCGCTTAAATTAAACGGAGCGCTCACAAGTTGCCAAAAACACACCCCAAAGGCTCTTTTAAGAGCCACATAAGCGTTTCAGTCCAAAAGAGTAAGTTTTCTAGCGAACTGCTAGCTCTCGTAAGTGCTGTGATGTAATATATCTAATACATGTTAATTTCTCAATTTCTGAGCATGCCTGTGGTTGTTCTGTTGTGTGGATAATGTCACACTTTAAGAATGATAATGTAATGGTGTTTTATATGTGTCTATGTATGAAATTTTATATATATATATATATATATATGGAAAGAGCAAGATGTTTTTGAACAAAAAATCTTTGTGTATCACATTTTTATATGCAGTTTAAGCAAATATGGTCTAATTAAATGCATTAAAAGTGCATGAGGATGTGAAAGGGAAGACTGTTTTTTTAAAGTGCACATTTGAATTTAGGAAAACAAGTCATTGTGTGCATATGCATATTTGTATTAACAATTCTAGCTTTTTACCTACAAATACTTTTCATGCTTTGTGTGTGTGTGTGTTTCTGTATTTGAAGGCCTTCCAGAGTGGAGTCAGAAGAGACTCAAAAATAAACAAATAAAGGTTAAAGTACATGTCCTGCAGAGGTATGCTGTAGGTAGGCTGAGTGTGTTCAGGCAGTTCGTAGGCTGGTAAATTTAGAGCATTGTTTAACTCTACTCAGTGCTGAAACGTTTTTTTTATTTTTCTCTCCCAGTAGCAATTCTTTGACTCAGCACCCCTGATCCAGCTCATCAAGTGATTATGAACTGGATCAGGTGTGGTGGGGCAGGGAATATTTGGAACATGGTGTTGGGTGGCGTGGCGTCAAAAGCAAAATTGAGAACCCCTGAGGACTAAGGCATGGCTTTAGATTTGTGATAAGGTGAGACTGTGATAAAAGTAGTTCTATATCTAGGCATCAGGTCAACAAAGAAGTTAGAATGAGTCAAAATAAGTTTGGAGCTAGGCTTTAGGCTTTTGATGAAGCTTCAGGAAGTATGAGCAAGTACCTATCAAGGCCTCAGGCTTGAGTTAGAGTCATGTTAAAGTTCGAGTGAGTAGAAGTGAGTTTACAGCTAGGCCAAAGATGTATGGTGAAATGAGAGTAAGTACTAGTAGGTTAGAAGCCAGGCTTTAGCTCTGTGATGTAGAGCCAGGTATTTGGCTCATTGTGTAGTTGGAGTAAGTAAAGTTAGTCCTTAGGCTAATGATAAAGTGCCAGTGAGTACAGGTAGGTTAAGAGGTAAGCCTTCTGTTAGAGTAAGCAAAAGTAGTTTTACATAGGTTTATCACTAAGCCTTTGCCTTCGACAGTAGTCAGAGTACTCCATAGGTAACTGTGGAGCTAGGCCTCAGGCTAATGACGGCGTTAGTGTGAGAAAGTTATTGGTTGGTCAGGCTAATGATGAATTAAGAGCATATTTATATTTACACATAGGCCTCAGGCTAATGGCAAAGTTACAGTGGGTACAAGTAGGTCTGGGCCTCAGACTTCTACTGTGGTTATAGTGTGTAATAACAGGTGCAGGGCTAAACCTTAGGTTTATTGTGTAGTTAGAGCTAGACCATGGGGGCATGATGATATAGGTTAGAGAAAGTAGAAACGAGATTAGGGCTAGAACATAGGCTTATGATGAAGTCAGAGTAAGCAAAAATGGGCTTCAATCTAGGCCCCAGGCTTATGCTGAGGTTAAAGTACTTAAGAACAGGTTAATAGCCAGGGCTTTGGCTCCTGATCTAGTTGGCTTTAATGAACGGAGGTAGAGGGCAAGCTGTTAGGCCAATGATGAAGTTCTGATGTGAAAATAAAAGAAGGTTCAGGGCAAGGCCGTATGCTCATGATAACGTTAGAAAAAGCAAAGGGTGGTTTACAGCTAAGCTTCAGGCCTTTATCGTAGTGAAATGAGGAAGCCTGAGGCCTAGCTGTGAGGTTATTTTTTCCTACTCGAGCTTCATCGTAAGCCTTATGTCTTGTTATGTACCTCCTTCCTTTCAGTCTAACTGCATCATGAGACTGAGGACTAACTCTAAATCTGTTTGTATTTACTATAAGTCTACAGTGGAAGTGCTAAAGTCAAAGTTAGTGAACAACAGGTTATTAGCTAGGCCTTGGGCTTTTATGGTAGCTAAAGTGAATGAAAAGAGGAACCTAACAAGACATCATGCTTATGATGAAGCTATGAGGAGATACTACAAGTAGCTACAGAGTGATGCCCTAAGCTTATGATGAAGTCAGAGTGAGCAAAACTATGTTTAGAGATGTGTTTTGAAGTTAGAGAAAGTAAAGGTGAGTTTACAGCGAGGCCTCTGGCATGTGAAGGTAGAGTTCACTTGTGTGTGTGTGTGTGTGTGTGTGTGTGTGTGTGTGTGTACAGAGCAAGGCTTTAAGCTTATGATGTAGTTATAGTTATAGCAAGCAAAAGTAGTTTTAGAGCAAGGCCATAGCCATATGATGAAACAAAGACAAGTAAAAGGAGGTACATGAGGTTAGATAAATAAAAGTAAGTATAGAGTGAGACTAGAGCTATGCATCAGGCTTGTAATGCAGACAGATTATGCAATAGTGGGTTAAGAGCTAAGAAAGGATGTAAAATTAGGTACAGAAAAAGCCATTAAGCTGAGGATAAAGTTACAGTAAGCGAAAGGAGGCTGGCTGCCATGCCTCAGGCTTATAAGCAACGGTAATTTTAGAGTGAGGCCTTTGGCTCTTGCTGATGTTAGACTGAGTAAAAGCAGGTTACTTGCTAGGCCATGGGCTTATAGCATGGTGAATGTTAGTAGTTGGGCTCATGATGTAGTTAACATGAATGAAAGGAGCTGTGATTAAAGTAAAAGCAGGTACAGAGCAAGCAATTAGACTTTCTATGAAGCTAGAGAAAGCAAAAGGAGGCTTACAGCTATGCCTCAGGCTTATAGTGATGGAGTAAGTAGCAGTAGATGTAGAGTTAGGCCTTAGGTTTCTGAAGAATTTTGAGGAAGCAAAATAAGCTTTCCAGCTAGGCCTCAGACCTGTATTGTAGTCAGAGTAAGTGACGATAGGTTTAGAGCTAGGCCCTTGGCTTATGGTGAAGTTAGACTGAATAACAGTATACATAGAGTAAGAGATATTAGGTTTAGAGCTCGGCCTAAAGTTGTATGGTGAAATTAGAGAATCTTAAGGTAGGTTTAGGACAAGGTCTTAGGCTTATGATGAAATCAGAGGAAGCAAAAGGAAGCTTCCAGCCAGGTCTCAGGCTTTATTTTAATATTGTAGTTGGAGTGTATGTAAGAGTAGATTTAGAGTTAGTGAAATGAAGTTAGTCAGCTGGAATAAAAGGATTTTGGCTTATGATGAAGTTGGAGTAAGTGAAAGGAGGCTTATAGCTAGGCCTTGTGCCTTTATTGTAGTAAAATAAATAAAAATTGTTTCAGTGCAAGGCCTTCATGAGGAAGTTAGAATAAAGCACAAACCTAAGACCCAGCTGTATAGGTCCTTTTACTTACTCTATGTATATTTTAAGTCTAAGACTTATGATAAAGTGTAAGCAACAGTAGCCTTTCAGCTTGGCCTTGGATTCATAATATAAATAGAACTAAGAAGGAGCTATAGAGCTAGGCCTTAGGTTTATGATTGTAAAAGTCGGTGTAGAGCAAGGCCTTTAGCTGCTGTGCTTAATTATTAATTCTTATATAATTATTGATTATTTCTCACTAGTCAAGTCAAAGTTTATTTATATTAACAGCGCATCAGCAGAGATCAGGCTATGCCCCCAGCGGCCGCCGGCTTACGCGTGTGCTTTACTCGCTCCAAGAAAGCTCGTTTAACCCCTAATCAACGGGGCGCTCGGCCAGTCGGAGTTCGCTCACGCCCTCGCCGAGGCTCTCCCCGAACGCGCCGTGGAGCTCTCCGAAGGCTCACGCCGCCGTTTGCCACCGTTTATCACAGATTATTGCGCTAAATACACAACAGTTTCTCAGTCTAAGGAGAGGAGCGGCGTGTGTCTCGCCGCCCTCAAGAAAGCTCTGGCTGCCGGCGGCTACGACGTGGACAAGAACAACTCCCGCGTCAAGATCGCCGTCAAGACCCTCGTGACGAAGGGCACTCTGGTGCAGACCAAAGGCACCGGCGCTTCCGGCTCCTTCAAACTCAACAAGAAACAAGCCGAGCCAAAGCAGAAGCCGGCGAAGAAAGCCAAGAAGGCGGCCGCTGCTAAGAAGCCTAAGATGGTAGCGGCGAAGAAGCCCGCGGCCGCTAAGAAAGTCGCCAAGTCTCCCAAGAAAGCCAAGAAGCCGGCGGCCCCGAAGAAGGCGGCCAAGAGCCCGAAGAAAGCGAAGGCGGTCAAGCCCAAAGCGGCGAAAAAGGCCGCCCCTAAGAAGAAGTAAAAGCACCCTTGTACCTTCCTGTCGTGTTTTCTCCACTCAAAAATGGCTCTTTTAAGAGCCACACCCACATTTTCCTCTCAAAGAGCTCAGTTTTCATTCTCCCTGCACAAAGTCTTAATTACTGAATAATCATATAAGAAAATACCAGACTCGATACAATAATTGAGCTGCCATTTGTAGTTACATGGATGAGAATGGGAGGGGGAATTGGGATAGGAATATAGTGGGAAAACAAGCACGCGTATACGTTTCTTTGTTTCTCTCACTCACACACACACACACACACAGACACGCGGCAGCACGAAGGGGTGTGGGAGAAGCGGGGTACGTGGACAAGAACGGTGGGCGGGACCTAGAGTTTGACGGCGCTAATACGATTGGTTGTTGCATATCAGCCAATAGAAACGCAGCCGCTTTAGCTATAAGAAAGGCGTTTGGCGACTGGCACTCTTTACTTCAGCTTAGTTTGGCAGACGTGATAGAAGCGCAAAATGAGTGGAAGAGGCAAAACCGGTGGTAAGGTTAGGGCTAAAGCCAAGACTCGCTCCTCCCGCGCCGGGCTGCAGTTCCCTGTGGGCCGTGTGCACAGACTTCTGCGCAAAGGAAACTATGCCGAGCGTGTTGGCGCCGGCGCTCCCGTCTACTTGGCTGCCGTGCTGGAGTATCTGACTGCTGAGATCCTCGAGTTGGCCGGAAACGCCGCTCGCGACAACAAGAAGACCCGTATCATTCCTCGTCATCTGCAGCTGGCCGTTCGTAACGACGAGGAGCTCAACAAACTGCTCGGAGGAGTCACCATCGCTCAGGGTGGCGTACTGCCCAACATTCAGGCCGTCCTGTTGCCCAAGAAGACCGAGAAGGTGGCTAAGACCAAGTAAATTTTACGTAACTAAAGGCTCTTTTAAGAGCCACTCACTTCAGCGACAAACGTGCTTTTTTTTCCCTTGTCACCCCAATCAGTTTATGATTACTGTTTACGTGAGCGTGAAATAAAAGACACAGCACCCCCACGTCCCCCGACTGCATACTGAATGTTTAGAAGCTCTCTATCCACTTATTCCTGAAGCAAACTGAAACTCAGACGTCCATATAATGACGCCAGTTCAGGAGTAACGCGTGTAAGATATAGGAAAATAATTTCGAATTTCCAAGTAATCCTGAAAATGCATGTTAACAAAAACAAGGCTGTGATGCAGAAGCCCGCCACGCCGTTGGAGCAAAGTCTCGTTTTTTTTTGTCAAAAATTTGGCGCGAAAGAAGACGCCCAATAACGCTTAGCCTGTGTTTGGACGGCTGTCCAATGGGAGGCGGGCACATTCAAGACGCCCAATGAGAGGCGAACAGCTCCAGTGCTTAAAAGAGCCGTCATGCGCGCATGAGTTTATTCTTTTTCTTTTCCCGAGAATTAGTGAGTTCGAAGACATGGCAAGAACCAAGCAGACCGCCCGTAAATCCACCGGTGGTAAAGCCCCGAGAAAGCAGTTGGCTACTAAGGCTGCGCGCAAGAGCGCTCCGGCTACCGGCGGCGTCAAGAAGCCTCACCGTTACAGGCCCGGTACCGTGGCTCTCAGAGAGATCCGCCGTTACCAGAAGTCCACAGAGCTGCTCATCCGCAAGCTGCCCTTCCAGCGCCTGGTGCGGGAGATCGCTCAGGACTTCAAGACCGATCTCCGCTTCCAGAGCTCTGCCGTCATGGCTCTGCAGGAGGCTAGCGAGGCGTACTTGGTGGGTCTGTTCGAGGACACTAATCTGTGCGCCATCCACGCCAAGAGAGTCACCATCATGCCTAAGGACATCCAGCTGGCCCGCCGTATCCGCGGAGAGCGCGCTTAGATTAATCGGTGCTCACGATTTCCTCAAAAGGCTCTTTTAAGAGCCGCCTAACTGTTCCAGTCCAAAAGAGCGAGTTCTGTAGCGAGCTCAAGAGTTCTTTTGTGTCGTGATGCGCTACTCTTGTAGTAAGAGATGAGAATGAACTCGTCATCGATGGAGCTTGGTCGCCACCGTGTGGTCAAAATGTGAACCCGCAAGTAGCAGAATAAGATACTTTTGTAAAGTGTGGAAATATTGAGTTACTGAGTGACTTCCTGAGTTACTGTGTTTGTGAGGCTCCGTAAATAAAACGAGGAATAAAATGATACTCATTTTAGAGTAATTACAACCAAACCACATCATTTCATACAGTAGATCAACGTTTACAATAAGGAGTTTGATTGCATTTATTTATTACTTAGGACGATGTTTTGACGTTAAAAATGAGAAAATACAGTCTTTTAAAAGTTAAAAAATAGAAATATAAAACATCATTAAAATCATGATTTAAACATAAATATGAATATATTGTACTCATGTAATAAATACACATACTTATTGATGTTTTAGTATAATTCCAATAATTTTTTTGTTGTTGTTTTTGTTTTGTTTTTCTGTTAATTAAAATTAATTTTATTCCAGTCATGGAATAAATTTTGTTTATTTTCCCTGTTCTTTCTTTCTTTGTACTTTGACCCATTTTTGTCTTAGGATGTCATGTGATTTAAAAGGCTATGAAACACTACTAATACTGACAATGATAATAGTAATAGTTATAATAATCAGTGTTATTTATTTACTTTGTGTTTGAGGAGTAAATTCACAAAAAAATGCCTCTGTTTCTGAGATTCCCCCACAGAGGTAGAACAAAGCACAATCATGTCTTCATGTAACTTTAATATGTCTAGTATTATAATAAACGATTTTGTACACCATAGTAAATAATCATTTTATATGTATTTACTCTATTCTGTGATACATAACAATAAATAAATAACATCTAAATACAAAAATACAATATGACAGGCCAACAAGAAAATCATTTCTCATTTCAGCATCAAACATCAGCATAAAGTTTTATTTTTGTTTTTATATTTCTTTCATTAAATGTATAAATGTATTCAGCTCTTTGTTAGATGATTCCGTCTCACCGAACAGGAAAGCCGAGATATTAAACCTTATTTCCGAGATGAAGGCTGTCCAGTAAGTCACAGCAGCAGGTCCACATGTCCAAAATGTTCACTGAGGTAAAGAACCCAAACTGGCATCTTGGTGAAGCACCTGCCTTCACTCTCATTTGCAGCCAAGATGGAGGTCCAGGAACTCACCACAATGACCGCAGTATCAAGTCTTTACTGATCACCTTTCCAGAGACCACCAGACAACAAGCACCAGGGTGGGCAGTGAGTCTGTTCACGTGCTGTATGAAATCCACAGACACATCAGAGGCAGAAACACCAGCTAACGAGGAAACAGCAGCCGGGCCTTCTGTGGCTTTAACACCACGTCTGCAGGTGGCAGTCCCGCCTCATTTGGAGCAGAACTGAGTTCTGGATCAAATGAAACACTTACGGTTGTGAGAGGAAGTGTGAGCTGCGTTAAAGAGGAGCTGAAAGAACTGTAGACAGTCTGTGAAGGTCAGTGAGCTCAGTGCTGAGTAATATAGGGGTACCATGTGACGGTGAACCTGTTCAGTCATTAATGAGTGAGTCTGAAAGAGCTGAGCTCAGATTTGATCAAACTGACTCTCCCTTTAAAATCAATTATACTTTATAAAAAATACCACCAGCTTCTCATCTGAATTTTCTGTTCCACCTTAAGTGGAGCTGCAGCTACACTGAGGTGCCTTAAATGTAGAACTAATAATGAAAGTTGGAGCATAATATGGAGCAGCATTAGCTCACCTCAATATATGTTTTAATTCACCTTAATAAATACAGTAATTTACCTCAATAAATGCAAGATTTTTCTTTTTTAAATACTGCAGAATGATATGTGATTTTTGAGGCTGCATTAAAGAACATTCTTCTGATTTCCTGGATGTTTGTCCTCAAATCTTCATCAGTTTGGAAAAGCTTTCATGAATTTGGTTCCAGATTACATTAATTTGTCTAGCTGTCTGACTGCAGATGTCAAAGCTGTCTCTGGCTGAGGGGGAGATGATGAAACAAACAATATGTGAAAAGGTTTTTGCACCCCACCTGGCACTCTCTTTAAACTAGAGTGTCAGAGGACAAAAAAGAGGAACTGGACTCACTTGAATCAAGGAAGTTAAAGTATGAAAGTATCAAAATTAGACCAAATATAATTATACTAAACATGATGACGATCCAACAAACCCAAATCACACAAATGGCTCTGATTAATATTTAATATTTATCATTATGTTTGATAAAAATGCCCAGTTTTGAAGTGTTTATTATGGATTAAGAAGTCTGTAAGAATAATATAATGCCGAAATATATGAACACGAATGTGTGTGTATTATGTACACAGTGTAGTGGAATGTTTTATGTACGAATAAATCTCTCATGCACACGTCACAGATTGTAAAGTTCACACTCCTTATTGTAAAGTTAGTAGTGTAGTGTGTGAAGTAACTAAATAATTGTGTGTTTTGTTCAGTGAGCGTTCCTCCGTTACTGTGAGCCAATGAAAAATGAAATGAAAATGAATGATGATGATGAGCTCAACGTATGAGGCTTTACTAACTAGTTGGGAAAAAAAAACGTAAAAGATTTTTTTTTTTTTGTTTACTATATAGATTTTCCCCAGCCTCAACCAAATATTGACCTCTGCTTTGCTCTGAGTGCTGTTTCAAAGGCTCTGAAGTAGAGCTGAGTATTATTCTTCGAAAGCTTTTGTTGGTTTACTTGATGTATTGAAGTGAGATTCTCATGAGTACCTCAGCATGATGATGATGATGATGATGATATTCATTTAAAAAATATTGTACTAAATATATTGAGAATATAGATATTTTCTAATTCATTTGTTGGACATCTTAAATGTAAGCAGTCTTATCCAACATCCCTGCAGCATCTCCCACTTTATTTAAGGTTCTAATGTTCAGTTTCTGTTGAAGCTGTTTAAGAGAGCTGTTCCTGATTATTAGTCGATCATTACTGTTCTACATAAACACCTCTCAACCCCCGCCCTCCCGCCCCTTTCCACGCAAAAACAGCCCCAAGCCCAAAGTTTTCCCAGGGGAAACACTGCATTCCTAGCAATGTGCTGTAACAGTAATCCTTGTTGTCTTTGTTGATCGGCCCTTGCCTGGCACTTTTTGACTTTATCTTGACCCTTGAATTGTCTCTTATTTTGAATTGCTCTCCGCAGAACTTGTCCTTTCATTCTGCAGCTTCACATTCCCCCCCGCAGCACAGGAAGCCCTCAGCCAGGGATCCACTGAGAAGACCACAGGGCGAATATACGTTTTCAAACAAAGAGATGACAGCGATAAACCAGACAACGTTGGGATTGTCCTCGAGGGTCAGGTGGTGTTGGAGGAGTTGGATAACGTTGCATTAGCTGCTGCCGTGTTGTTGGTCTAATGTCTGCTCTGAACCTAAACTGCCCTCCTGAACTCAAGTCTACCTTCAAAGTGCTTCAGAAGGCTGTGCTGGAGCTGGAAGGCAGCACTCTCTCCAAGAGAGCCCAAGTCCCTAAAAACAGACTATCACTGAACAGAGGGTAGTTCGGCCTCAGCACTGACCCTTCTACCTCTTTTTGGTCAACATGTATAACATTTGTATCCAAGTGCCTTTTAATATGTAACTGTTACAGTATTTCCCTCTTTCTTGGGTTTGGGGTGATTTTGTTTATGCATTCTTTACTGTAAACGCTGTAATGATGGGAGAAAGACATTATAACTGTTTCAGAGCTCTTAAACATTAATGGAGCATTTATTATTAACAAATTCCCAAAACTACATCTACAGCAAATTGTACTGCTTTGCTTGATAACATTTGACCAGTTGTATCCACTGCTTTCTTTAAAATAAACTCAATTTTATGACTCAGTAGTGTCAGATTTACCCAAGGTTTGGTCGATTTAACACACTATGTGTACTCCACATAAAGCCAGTTTAGTTTAAAGGTAATAATTGAATACATTTTGCCATGAAGAAAAGCTTTACATTTATATTAAAACGTCATGTTGGTTTAATAAATTAAAATTTAATGTGTGAAACAGGAAAACATCATTTTGAGTAAACATAACTAATATGTGTAACTGATGTACATATTGTTTTTCAGTGCAGTGAACTGTATTTACATCTTGATCAATACAGTCTTTACAGTTAAATATATGATATAGAAGCTAATATTACTCATATTAATCATTTTGAACACTGACTGAGAGATTAAACTGGATATAAACTCCCTTCATTAAATCAGGCTCTTGTGGGAGTTTATTCAGATCAAAGCAGTTGATCTACAGTGAAATATTATTCTTAGTGTTGTGTTTATTCCAGTTATTATTTCAGCTCAGTTCAGTGGTTCTGTAAGCAATTAAACCCAGTATTTAAGATGTGGTTTAGAACCTGCTGGAGCAGCTTTAAACACTCAGTACTGAGAAACTATCTGGAGAACAGCTTTGAGATTCTGTATGAATTAAATGGAGGATCTGCTTGATTTTCCATGTAAATCCATGGGTGACCTGTCAGGCTCTCGGTGAGCTGGAGTGAAGCGACTCATTCACATCCTAATCCAATGGTTTCATTTTCCATCAGCTGTGTTACTGAAACACTTCTGGCTCTTTATCTGAACCAGCAGAGAGGCTGAGTGAACAAATGTCAACCTCGCAGGAACAGAAGTTAATTGATGAAACATTAGTGTATGATTTTTCATTCTACAATATTGAAAAAATCTCATATTTTATCACATAATCTCACAGTTGATCTAAACCCAACATAGAACCCAGCATAGAGTGGCTGAGTGAATGTGGTGTGGACTGTGTGTAGGAGGGTCGTTGTGTCAGAGACGCTGTAGAAGGACAGAGTTCCTGCTCTGTGATCCACATACACTCCTGTTCTGGAGGATGATGGTCCTGAGATCTCAGTCTGAATGTTGTTGTTTTGGAAAGTGAGAGAGGGAGAAACCTGCAGACTCCAGGACTGACTGTTACGTCCAAACAAACACTCAGAACCCCGTCCTTTCCTGCTGATCCCTTTATATGAGACTGATATGAAAACAGTTCTCTCACTGCTCCACTCAACCTCCCAGTAACAGCGTCCGCTCACACTCTCCTTACACAACACCTGAGGCCAGCAGTCAAATCTCTCTGGATGGTCAGAGAATGACTGGGATTTATTACTGTGCGACACCACTCTGTTCTTCTCAGACAGACTGAGGGAACAATGTGCTGTGTTAGGATGCAGAGTCAACTGACAGAAATCTAAATAAAAAGAAAATAAAGAGAATGAACATTTCATATTTTTTGTGAACAGAACTTAGCGGTGTTTGAGAGAGTTTGTGTGTGTGTGAGTGTGTGTGTGTATGTGTGTGTGTGTGTGTGTGTGTGTGTGTTTGGGTGGGTGTGTGAGTGTGTGTGTGTGTGTGAGTGTGTGTGTGTGTGTGAGTGTGTGTGTGTGTGTGTGGGTGTGTGTGTGTGTGTGTGTGTGTATGTGTGTGTTTGTGTGAGTGAGTGTGTGTGTGAATGTGTGTGTGCATGTGCGTGTGTATGTGTGTTTGTGAATGTGTGTGTGTGTGTGTGTGTGTGTGTGTGTGAGTGTGTGTGTGTGAGTGTGTGTTTGTTACTCATACACTGCAGAAAATCTGCTCTGGTTTTTGGTTCTGATGATCAAAGCAGTTGATCTACAGTGAAATATTATTCTTAGTGTTGTGTTTATTCCAGTTATTATTTCAGCTCAGTTCAGTGGTTCTGTAAGCAATTAAACCCAGTATTTAAGATGTGGTTTAGAACCTGCTGGAGCAGCTTTAAACACTCAGTACTGAGAAACTATCTGGAGAACAGCTTTGAGATTCTGTATGAATTAAATGGAGGATCTGCTTGATTTTCCATGTAAATCCATGGGTGACCTGTCAGGCTCTCGGTGAGCTGGAGTGAAGCGACTCATTCACATCCTAATCCAATGGTTTCATTTTCCATCAGCTGTGTTACTGAAACACTTCTGGCTCTTTATCTGAACCAGCAGAGAGGCTGAGTGAACAAATGTCAACCTCGCAGGAACAGAAGTTAATTGATGAAACATTAGTGTATGATTTTTCATTCTACAATATTGAAAAAATCTCATATTTTATCACATAATCTCACAGTTGATCTAAACC
>NW_023494794.1:16240316-16285594 GCF_904425465.1 Colossoma macropomum | reverse complement strand
TTTCAGCGTTGGACCACACCAGCCTGGAATTCGAAGGAAAGCTATCCGTTGGCTTGGACCTCCACCCAAGACTGTCTGGGAGGTGACGTGTTGCACAGGACCTACCTTCCCGGGTCTTGGAGTCAGCCACCTGGCAACGGGTGGTTGGGGCACGGTTTCCGGTCCTGGTATTCTACACGTCACTCAGAGAGACTAACTGGGATAGGCCCAAATTCTCAGACCTTGTCTGGCTGACCTGGGCAACCTAGCGGTGTTAACAAAGGATCAACTATAAAGGGCCAGGGATGGATTGGTAAAAATATAATTGGTCTAACCAAACCCTAAGTACTCCTAAACCTAATCCTAAATTCAACACTAAACCTACACCTTCTCCTAAACCTGACACTAACTTCAACACTAAACCTACTCCTACATCTACACTAATCCACATGTAGATGCCACTGTCCTCCTTGAGGGAGGAACAGTTGGAGTAACTCCCTGACATATGGGACTAATGCATAAATAACCCTTAAAAATCAAGGATCCTGGAAGGTTTTTTCCAGTATGCAAAGGGACACAAATATGAACCTTTAAATTTCTCCAAAACAATCACATGTTCAAACATGGGACCTTAAATTAACATAGACCACGTCCCTTAAAAACAACATCACAGTCAGATACAGTGAAAGCTTCTGGTAGAAGCCTGATGATCCCTTTCATTCTTTCCAAGACACTTATACAGGTGAGGGGCTCCTCTGCCATTGCTATGCAAACACAAGTGGGTCCAAAGCAGCAGAAACTTGATATCTTTCTAAAATGATTTCAGTGTTCAGGGTAACACTGACCTGGAATTTAAAGGAAAGCCATACACTGGCTTGGAACTCCACCCAAGACTGTCTGGGAGGTGTCAAATTGTGCAGGACCTACCTTCCAAGGTTTTGGACTTAACCACCTGGCAATGGGTAGTTGGGGCATGGATTCTGAGGGTTCTGATCATCAGCAATACAATCGCAGCTGGCCCTGATTCCTTAACCTCTGGTTTCTGAAGTTTGGTTTTCACTGGGGCAGGTCCAAATCAGCACAACAGGGGGTCTTTTTTGCGTTAGTGGACAGAGTACTCAGCCTCTCTTTGTCCACTTGGACAGCACACAGAATAAGTGGTCTGGGGCAAATAGACTTTAAATGAGGACACAATTTTCTATGACCAGCACAAATCATACAACAGAACATAGTGCAGTGCACACTACTATCTGTCTGTCTGGCAATGCTTAATTTGATAAACTGTAATTAAAATTATGACACAACACAGAAGTGTAGTAGCCACGCACTGTAGGCAGTTATTTTTACATGAATTTTTAGTGCCAAGCTCTTTTTCAAAACTCTTCATGCAAGAAAATGTTGAAGCTCAAAATTTTAAGGCAACACGATGCATTAAGATTTCTGAGTCATCCTCTCTAAGCTTCATTTAACTTTTGTTGTTCATCCAGGATCAGGCAGCCAATAAAACTTAAAAGTTTTAACAGGGGACTCCTGAATGACTGAATTATTCTTTGGCAGAACAGTGCTGGATATGGTGTGTAAACATGTTAGCATTTACACAACCCCATTCCAAAAAAGTTGAAATGCTGTGCAAAATGTAAATTAAAACAAAATGCAATGATGTTCAAATCATTTAAACCCTATATTTCATTGAAAATAGTACAAAGACAACATATCATGTTGAAACTGAGAAACCTTATTGTTTTCTGAAAAATATTTGCCCATTTTGAATTTGATGCCAACCACACGTTCCAAAAAAGTTGGGATGCGGGCAACAAAAGGCTGGTAAAGTTGTGTAATGCTAAAAAAACACCTGGTGGTTGATTGACAATGGATCAGTAATATGACTGGGTAAAAAAAGAGGGTCCCAGAGAGGCTGAGTCTTTCAGAAGTAAAGATGAGGAGGGGTTCACCACTCGGTGAAAGACTGCACGATCAAATAGTGCAACAATTCAAGAGTAACGTTTCTCAACATAAAATAGCAAAGAACTTTTGCTTTTCATCATCTACGGTACATAATATCATTAAAATATTCAGAGAATCTCTGTATGTAAGGGACAAGACCAAAAACCAGTATTTGCTGGCCGTGACCTTTGGGCCCTCAGGACCCAAAAGTCACGACCAGCAAATACTGGCCGTGACTAATGGCCAGTAGTAACGCAGGAGGCACTGCATTAAAAACAGACATGATTCTGTTGTGGAAATCACTGCATGGCCTGAGAAACACTTCTGAAAAACACTGCATCCACAAATGAGAGTTAAAACTCTAAAACACAAAGAAACCAGATATAAATGCTGCCACCTTCTCTGGGCCTGAGCTCATTTAAAATGGATGAGGGGAAGTGGAAAAGTGTCCTGTGTTCTGATGAATCAACATTTAAAATTCTTTTTGGAAATCATGGACACTGTGTCCTCTGGGCTAAAGAACACTCAACTAGTTATCAGTGCACAGTTCAAAAGCCAGTATTCATGATGGTATAGGGGGGCATTAGTGCACATGGCATGGGTGACGTGCACATCTGTGAAGGCACCATTAATGCTGAATGATATATACATGTTTTGGCAACATATGCTGTCATCCAGATGTCTTTTTCAGGGAAGGCCTTGATTATTTCAAATAGAAAATATCAAACCACATTCTGCATGTATTACAGCAGCATTGCTCCATATTAAAAGATTCCAGGTGCTAAACTGGCCTGCCTGCAGTCCAGACCTGTCCCTCTTTGAAAACATCTGGTGCATTATGAAATGAAAAATATGACAAAGGAGACCCTGAACTGATGAGCAGCTGAAATCCTATATTAAGCAAGAACGGGAAAACATATCACTTTCAAACCAACAGCAGTGTCTCCTCAGTTCGCAAACACTTACAGAGTGTTTGAGGTGAAGAGGTGATGAAACACAATGGTAAACAGGCCCCCATCCCAACTTTTTTGGAACATGTTGTTGGCATCAAATTCAAAATGGGTATATATTTTTCAAAAAGCAATAAACTTTCTCCATTTCAACACTTCATATGTTGTCTTTGTAGTATTTTCCTTAAAATATGTTTTACATGATTTATATATCATTGCATTGTATTTTTATTTACAATTTGCACAGCATCCAACTTTTTTGGAAATGGGGCTGTAGTTAGTGCTTTTATTGTTGCAGTATTCTCTGATTCAAATTGACAGAGGAACATAAAAGCACCTATAAAGGTGAAACTCCTCATCAAACATCCCACAATTATCATAAACGAAGCAGCGCAGTTGTCGAGAACCAAGTTACACTCCAAAAATGATGTAATTGACAGGCAACTGTAAATTTTTGTTACAATGAGAAAGAAAACATTTGTCCTCATCCACACCCCATCTCCTGATATTTTTGAAAATGCTTATTTTTCCCTTGATCTTGTCACCCCAATGTGTACTGACTGCAGACTGAAGTAAGGCGAAGCTGGATATGGAGCGTTTGAAAAAAATAGGCCAAAAGGAACTATGGGGGGCTTCACTATGTCTAATATGTCAAACCACTGTTGAAACGGAATCACAGCTTGAGCAACATGTAAATCAAGTCCAGCTTAGACCGTCACAGCCTTTTGGTGGTGCTGTTGTTCTTGAGTCCACAGACTTCCAAAATAATCAGCCTCAAGTCATTTGTTAACAGCAACTAAAATCAGGGTTGGGATGTAAGTATTCAGAATATATATTCCAAATACAGAAGCTAAATATCTGTATTCAGTCAGAGTTACATTTTGTAAATACAGTATTCAAAATAGAGTTACTTTTACATTTTTAGGAAAATAATAATAAAAATGCACTCTAAATAATAAAATAATATTATATAAATTATATATATACACACACAGATACACGCACATACACACACACACACACACACACACACACACACACATATATATATATATATATATATATATATATATATATATATATATATATATATATGTATGTATGTAGACTGAAAAATGAAAAATGTAGATTGATAAATCAGTGTGATCAGTTATTAATCTCAGCATTACTGAGCTCTGCTAAAGCCTAAGTAGACTGAAAAATCAGTGTGATCAGTTATTAATGCTTGATGCTTTTCAGCTGTTCAAAGCCATCAATGCTGAGTTAATTAAGACTAATTCTTCTTTCTGTAAACGACTGTCTGCAAATTTACACAGAACTTCAACATGTTAAAAAAGGGAAAACTCTCCCATATTAGGTTACTTTATCTGTTTTGTTTGCCCAGGTATGTATTCAGTAGTCATTATTTTTTACGTTTTTTGCCCAACCCTGTCTTAAACAATCTGGAACATTTCAAAGCCTTTCTTTGACAGAGAGAGAGGGTCTCAGTGTTGCTAGCCCACTTACACCAGTTCTTATCTGTTCTTTAAATTTGTTTCTCTTAAATATAACTTAACCAATCATTACAGACATGCTTTGTTTAGTTTCCAGAAATCATTAGACCATGTTTGAAGGTCTAAAAGGCCCTGAGGGTTTCTCACTGGTGAGTAGGAGTGGAAGTGCAGGTGCAGATGGGCGTATGTGAGAGGAATGAAGTGATCAGACTGGAATATCTGTGTTTGATAACGCTCACGCATTGCAAAGAGACCAGGCAGTGCAGCACTGACTCGCTCACAGGTAAGACTCTCTCTCTCTCTGTGTGTATCTCTCTCTCTCTCTTTCTCTCTCTCTCTCTCTCTCTCTCTCTCTCTCTCTCTGTATCTCTCTCTGTATCTCTCTCTGTCTCTCAGACACTCAGACAGGTGGGACTCATCAGTATTGATGTAAATGCCTGAGTTTGTGTTTCTGTGTGTAGCTCAATCTTCACTACAGGCTTGAAGTTCTTAATATGTTCCAAAATATAAACTTTAAGGCATTTAAAGCTTCAGCAAATCTTACTAATCTGTTGTTTTTACTGATCTTTACTCAACTGAGTTACTGCAAACCTGTACGCAGATCTGGGTGATATGGCAAAAAATATAATCACAATACTTCAAGAAAGTTTTCACAATAAACAGTGTCACAGTATTTACTGTTTTTTTTTCTTCACTATTTACTTCTGAGCTGCTCCAAATCCAATTTAACAGGACTAATTATGCTCTCTTTGATGAAACACACAGCTGGACAGTGTTCTTTAAGCACATATCTCATTTATAAGAGAAGCATATTGTGACTTGATGTGATGTAATTAATCACAATGGCAATAAATATCAGCCGTACACCCAGGACCTCTTACAGCTCAGTTAGTAGAAGATGGTTTTCTTACAGAGCTGCTAAACTATGTTAGGGAGGCAAACAAACGATTTTACATGCAAATTGAAAACATGTTTAGCTGGGAGCTGTGGTTCATTTTCACCTGATGTGTTTTAGAGCACTGTGTTTTATTGATAATCACTGTAACTAAAATGAAAAGTGTAATGTAAACCTTTTTTTTGTGTTGTTGTGCTGTAGTGTATTTTCAGTGCACTACTTTGCTGTCAGTATGTGGCTGTGTTTTGGTGTTTTTGTATTCAGACACACTTTTTCAGATTCCCTGGTTTGAATGGGCATTTTATGAGTGTGAGTTCACCGCAGTGATGTTATTCTGCTCTAATCATGAGCCGTGAGCTTAGAGTTACTCAGTGAGCTGCTTTGCTGTGTCGTTTGAGTCGTGATTGTTGACTGAGCTGTTCGGTTCTCTCTGATCATGCAGTCTGATCAGATAAGCTCCAGATAAAGTCAGTCAGAGGGAGAACGCAGCCGCGCCGGTTCCTCCACATTCTTCACTCCGACCTGCAGAGTGGAATGCAGCCGAATCTCCTAAAGGCCAAATGCCACATTCTTTACATTCTGTTATTCTCTCAGTCCTCCTCCCCTCCTCTATCACTCTCTCTCTATCGCTGCATCTTTCTTTTGCTCTAACATTTTCATTCTATCAGTTCATCACTCTTTCCTATTGTTCTCTCAGTCCAGCACTCCTGCATGCTTTCACTCTGCTTTTATTCTCTCCTGCCATCATGTTTTAACCTGCATTTGTCTGCTCCCGCATTCATCCATCCATTCATTCATTCATTCATTCTTTCTTTCATTCCTTTATCTTTCTCTGGTGTTTTTCAGTGTTGATGCTTCGCTCACACGGCTTCATTGAAGAACCTGCAGAATGTCAAGTGGTGCGTTTTATTTAAACACACACACACACACACACACACACACACACACACTCTCTATTGGACTTTATTCTTCCATTGCTTAAATATGTTTGGACTTGATCAGAAAAAATAGTAACACCAGGTTTGGGATCCACTGCAGGACTGTATTAACCATAAATATAAGAACAGTCAGAACTAATAAACAAACTGCATATAAAAGTGTTCTGTGTTTCAGACGTAGACCGGCAGGCGGTTCTCCGCACCACTAAGGTTCGAACGGCCCTAAAGAAAGATGGCAGCTGGATCCGCTGCAGCATTGACCAACCGGAAGACACGCAACCACAGTAACCACACAAACACATATAACCTCAAATAACAACTTACAGCATCATATAACTTCATATGGCTATGTACATCATGCAGTCTCATTAAACCACATACAAACACAGATAACATCATATAACAACTTACATCATATAATCTTATGTAACAACGTACAACATCAAATAATCGTATATAACAACGTACAACATATGATCTTATTTAACAATGTACAACCCCAATTCCAAACAAGTTGGGATGCTGTGTAAAATGTAAATTAATGTAAATAAAAACAGAATGCAAAGATTTTCAAATCTCATAGATCCATATTTATTCACAACAGAACATAAAACACATATCAGATGTTGAAAGTGAGACATTTTATCATTTCATGAAAAACAAGTTTCAAGTTTTAGGTTTCAATACTGATATTGCCGTATCAGTCGGTACTTGACTGAGAGGAATTTCTTTTGGCACTGCTCAAACACACACAACACAACACGCAAACAATATACACTTCTACACAAAACATATACAATCTCAGTAAAAGAAACAAACATTGACATAAACTAATCCACGTCAAGACTGTGGAGTGGAGTTCAAAGGTCTGATGGCAGAAGGGTCAGTACTATACTGAACTGAGATGTACAACATAAAATGCTTTGAAACCTTTTGCCAGAGGGAAGCTTTTTAAAAAGGTGCTCTGCTGGGTCTGAACTATCTGCATAGATTTTAATGCTTTCTTTTCCATCCTTTTGGCGTATATAGAAGCGATAGATGGAAGTTCGCAAACAATGATTTTGGAGGCAGAACGCACCACTTTCTCTAGCTGCTCTCTCTCATGTGCCACTGTACCACCGTACCAGACACCTATGGAGAAGGTCAACACACTTTACACTATAGCTCTATACAAGCGTATCATTCTCTAGTCACACAAAATTTGTTAAGCTGTCTGTATGATACTGTTATATACTTTATATTAATTCATTTAGAACTTGATGGCAGCAACACATCTCAAAAATTTGGGATGGGGCAACAAAAGGCTGGTAGTAAAAAAAGTAAGTGGTACTAATATAAAACAGCTGGAGAAACAATTTGTAACTCACATAACTGTGTATAAAAAGAGCATTTTAGAGAGGCAGAGTCTTCTTGCAGGTCGGGTCAAAGGGGAAAAAGCCCTGACCATCTCTCAAGATGGTGGCTTGGTGACCATTTATACCTTTGTGCGCCCCCATCTGGCAATCATGTACCTGCACATAAGGGGAAACACAACAGGGAAAACACAAAATGCCAGCACAAGGCACACAAAAGGTATATTATGACCAGGGGTCATAACAGAAGCAAAGATGGGCAGAGGTTCATTAATCTGTGAAAAACTGTGTCTAAAAATAGTGGAACAATTTCAGAAAAATGTTCCTCAATGTAAAATTGATATCCCACCATCTACAGTACATAGTATCATCAAAAGATTCAGAGAATCTGAAAAAATCCCTTTAAGCAAGGGACAAGGTCGATGGTCAATATTGGACGCCCATGATCCTCGGGCCCTCAGGCAGCACTGCATTGAAAACAGGCAAGATTCTGTACTGGAAATCACCGTATGGGCTCAGGAACACTTCCAAAAATCAGTGTCTGTGAACACAGTTCGCCATGAAATCCACAAATGCAAGTGAAAGATGCATCATGCAAAGAAGAAGCCATATGTCAACACAATCCAGAAACGCCGCCGTCATCTCTGAGCCAAAGCTCATTTAAAATGGACTGAAGCAAAATTGAAAACTGTTCTGTGGTCAGATGAATCAAAATCTGAAATTCTTTTTGGAAACCACGGATGCCATGTCCTGCAGACTCAAGAGGAGAGGGACCATCCAGCTTGTTATCAGCGACAGTTCAAAAGCCTGCATCTCTGATTGTCTGGGGTTGCATTAGTGCCTATGGTGTGAGCAGCTTACACATCTGGAAAGGCACTATCAATGCTGAACACTATATAGAGGTTTTAGAACAACATATGCTCCCATCCAGACAATGTCAGGGAAGGCCTTGCATATTTCAGCAAGACAATAAACCACATATTGCATCCATCACAACAGCATGGCTTCACAGAAGAAGAGTCCGGGTGCTGAACTGACCTGCCTGCAGTCCAGACCTTTCACCAATGTGTTGCTGCCATCAAGTTCTAAATGAGTTAATGTTTTTCATGAAATGGTAAAAAGTCTCACTTTCAACATCTGAAACGTGTTCTATGTTCTGTTGTGAATAAAATATGGGTCTATGAGATTTCCAAATCATTGCATTCTGTCTTTATTTACATTTATTTACATTTTACACAGTGTGCCAACATTTTTGGAATTGGGTTTGTACAACATCAGATAATCTCATATAACAATGTACATCATTTAACCCTATATATCCACATAACATGTTGTTGCTGTCAGAACAAACAAGTAACTTTGGAGAAGAAGGAAATTTCAGTTTCTTGCACCAAAAAAGGTTCTTCTATTGTTGCAAACTTGACATAACAATAGCAGAACCCTTGTTGGTACTACATAGAACCCTTTTCAAAAAGGTTCTATATGGAACCATCTAGAGAACATTCTTCATCAACCTGAGGGACCATTTCATAATGCAAAGACCCTTTTACTCATGCAAAGGGTTCTTTGAGTGTTCATGATTCTATGTAGAACCATTTTCTTCACTAAAGAACATTTAGGGCTATCTTTTTTGCAGTGTACTGCATGTGGTCAGCTCATAACGTAGAAAAACAATTTGACCTCGAATAACATATAAACACACTCTGTCTCACTGTCTCTCTCTCTGTCTGTCTGTCTCTCTGTCTCTCTTTAGGAAGTCTCCAGTCTCAGTGAAGCCACTGAATTTCACTCCTGTGAAGTCCAGCACGTTGTCCATTCCACAGAGCCCTGGCCCCCAGAGCCCCGCCCCACCAAGCCCCTTTCCCCACAAACCTACTCAGTCAAGCCTCACCCCCCAGAAACCTGCTCAGCTGAGCACCTCCCCTCCAAAGCCTGAGCCTACTCAGTCAAGCCTCACCCCCCAGAAACCTGCTCAGCCGAGCACCTCCCCTCCAAAGCCTGAGCCTACTCAGTCAAGCCTCACCCCCCAGAAACCGGCTCAGCCGAGCACCTCCCCTCCAAAGCCTGAGCCTACTCAGTCAAGCCTCACCCCCCAGAAACTGGCTCAGCCGAGCACCTCCCCTCCAAAGCCTGAGCCTACTCAGTCAAGCCTCACCCCCCAGAAACCGGCTCAGCTGAGCACCTCCCCACCAAAGCCTGAGCCTACTCAGTCAAGCCTCACCCCCCAGAAACCGGCTCAGCTGAGTACCTCCCCTCCAAAGCCTGAGCCTACTCAGTCAAGCCTCACCCCCCAGAAACCTGCTCAGCTGAGTACCTCCCCTCCAAAGCCTGAGCCTACTCAGTCAAGCTTCACCCCCCAGAAACCGGCTCAGCTGAGCACCTCCCCACCAAAGCCTGAGCCTACTCAGTCAAGCCTCACCCCCCAGAAACCTGCTCAGCTGAGTACCTCCCCTCCAAAGCCTGAGCCTACTCAGTCAAGCCCCGCCCCCCAGATTCCCACCTCTCTCCAGGACACGCACACCCCTTCAGGGTCTAAAGGAAGAGCTGGCCGCTCCTACGTGCTCTCAGCGCTGAAGAAGTTTGAGTAAGTGTTAAACTCTAAACATTGAGAGAGTTCATATGAAATTACGGGACGATAGAAGGTGATGGAGTGAGATTCATGGAGCTTTTCAACTCTTTTCATTTACACTAAAAAACAAAACTGAGGGTTAATGTCTGAGCTGAACTTCAGATAATAACCTGATTATATCATTAATTAATGTTATAAGTAATGTTATATATGTAGTCATATTTCAAAGCTAGTTAGCTAACACACACCAAATTGGGCTACTTGTTTTGCTGGTGTGAGTGGATCAGACACAGCAGAGCTGCTGGAGTTTTTAAACACTCTATCCACTCATTGTCCACTCTGTTAGACACTCCTACCTTGTCAGTCCACTTTGTAGATGTAAAGTCAGAGACGATAGCTCATCTGCTGCTGCACAGTTTGTGTTGGTCATCCTCTAGTCCTTCATCAGTGGTCACAGGATGCTGCCCACAGGACGCTGTTGGCTGGATATTTTTGGATCTCATTCCAGCAGCGACACTGAGGTGTTTCAAAACTCCAGCAATACTGCTGTGTCTGATCCACTCAGACCAGCACAACACACACTAACACACCACCACCATGTCAGTGTTACTGCAGTGCTGAGAATGACCCACCACCCAAATAGTACCTGCTCTGTGAGGGTCCTGTGGGGGTCCTGACCACTGAAGAACCAGGTAACAAAGTGCTCAGAGAAACAGATGGACTACAGTCTGTAACTGTAGAACTACAGAGTTAAACGATATGGTCAGTGGAGCTGATACAGTGGACAGTGAGTGTAAAAATAAAGAGCTGGATGTAATGAATTTCATCAATACTCTACAACCTCAGATCAACTATTAAAACTAAGCAAAAACTGCATGTATTGTAAATTCCTTTCTTCTTTTTTTCTGACAAACATGCTCAGTTTGTTCAGTTTGTTTACCTGCCTACTTTGCTAACAATCAAACACTATGAGGCAAATGTGTTATTTGCCCCCTGGTGGCCTCAGGGCAGCTACTGTATCACTGATCATGAAGACCTGCTTGGCTTGAAATGTTACTTGCTGAAGTTTAAAAAAAAAAAATTAAGGACAGTTTGCTGCCCCCATTAGCCTCCATGGTGATGTCACAGCTCACCTTCACTTCATCTACCAACCAGTGTTAGTGAACTGACCTTGGTTTAGAATGTGGGGTCGTCATGGTTCATAGCGCCGCTGTAGACATTTTCCACAAACACCAGCTCCAGTAAACGAACACCTGCTCCAAGCTGAGCTGTCGATCTTTCAGATACCGACAGCTTTTGAGGGAGAAAATGAAAACTGTTCCACTGAAGTTGCTGCAGCAGCAACTTCAAAGCACAAACTGCATGTTAACGTTAGGACACAGAAGTTCTTTTACTCTGTATGACAAAGTTTATTCCTTTATTAATTGCACAAAGTAATTTTTCTCAGCTTATCATCACGTGACAAACCACGGTGTTGAGTGTGCTTGTGTGTGTTTCAGGCCTGAACCGAAATCCAACGCTGCAGTCAAGTCACCTGTGAAAGCACATATAGTAGAAACACCTGCAGCAGGTACACCTGCAGTTAAGACACCTATAATAGGAACACCTGCAATCAAGGCACATCCTGTGGAATCCTCAACAGCGGAAATGCCAGAAGTACAAAAACCTGCAGTCAAATCACCTGAAGTAAAAACTCTAGCACCAGAAACACCTGCAGCAGGTACATCTTCAATTAAGACACCTTTAGTGGAAACGCCTGCAGCAAAGGCATTTGTGGTAGAAGCACCTGCAGCAAAAGCACCTGTGGTAGAAGCACCTGCAGCAAAAGCACCTGTGGTAGAAACACCTGCAGCAAAGGCACCTGTTGCAGAAGCACCTGCGGCAAAGGCACCTGTGGTAGAAGCACCTGCCGCAAAGGCACCTGTGGTAGAAGCACCTGCCGCAAAGGCACCTGTGGTAGAAGCACCTGCAGCAAAAGCACCTGTGGTAGAAGCACCTGCAGCAAAAGCACCTGTGGTAGAAACACCTGCAGCAAAGGCACCTGTTGCAGAAACACCTGCGGCAAAGGCACCTGTGGTAGAAGCACCTGCGGCAAAGGCACCTGTGGTAGAAGCACCTGCCGCAAAGGCACCTGTGGTAGAAACACCTGCCGCAAAGGCACCTGTTGCAGAATCACCTGCCGCAAAGGCACCTGTTGCAGAATCACCTGCCGCAAAGGCACCTGTGGTAGAAACACCTGCCGCAAAGGCACCTGTGGTAGAAGCACCTGCAGCAAAGGCATTTGTGGTAGAAGCACCTGCGGCAAAGGTACCTGTGGTAGAAACACCTGTGGCAAAGGCACTTGTTGCGGAAGCACCTGTGGCAAAGGCACCTGTGGTAGAAATACCTGCGGCAAAGGCACTTGTTGCAGAAGCACCTGTGGCAAAGGCACTTGTTGCAGAAGCACCTGTGGCAAAGGCACTTGTTGCAGAAACATCTGTGGCAAAGGCACCTGTGGTAGAAACATCTGCGGCAAAGGCACCTGTGGTAGAAGCACCTGCGGCAAAGGCACCTGTGGTAGAAGCACCTGCAGCAAAAACACTTGTAGTAGAAACACCTGTTACAAAGGCACGTGAAGTAAAAACATCTGCAGTAGAAACACCTGCACCAAAGGCACCTGTTGTAGAAACACCTGTGGCAGAAAAACCTGTGGCGAAAGTACCTGTAGTTGAAGCACCTGCAATAAAGGCACCTGAAGTAAAAACACCTGCAGTTAAAGAACCTGGGACAGAAACACCTGTGGCAGGAACAGCTGCAGCTACACCTGCAGCAAAGGCACCTGAAGTGAAAAGACTTGCAGTTAAGGAATGTGTCATAGAAACACCTGCTCTTAAAGAGGAAAAACCTGCAGTAGAATCGTCCACACAGGTCAGCAAACCTGCTTCCCAGCCTTCAACCTCAGAACCGAGAGCAGAACTTCAGACTAACTCTGGACCAGCTGCTGCAGCACAAAACCCAGCAGGGGGCGCCAGCAAACCTCAAACCATGTGAGTCTGACTTTAAATATATGTGTTCTTCTGTGGTTTTATACAGGTGATGAGCTAACCTTAATGCAGTTAGCAGTGCAGGCTAACCATTCATGAACTACTACTCATTATTCATGAACTAATATGTATTATACAGTATCTAATATGAATTAATATCTATAAAGAAGCCAGTGTGGAGCCACATACAGACTCATATACAGATTTTAAAGGGTTAATATTTTTCTCTCTCTCTCTCTGTCTCTCTCTCTCTCTCTCTCTCTCTGTATTCTCTCTCTCTCTCTCTGCAGTGCTAAAGGGAAGGTCCTGTGCTCATTCTGTGCTAAGCCCGTTGACGGTAATGTGAAAATCTCTCTGAACGTTCCTCCGATCTGCTGCCACCCTGAATGCTTTAAGGTACCGTCAACATTCAGCCTCATCAATACACAATCACTTCTGCATGTTTTCCTCTTTGTGCTTTTTGTGCTGTTTACTTCTCACTAAATGTTGATAATAAATGTTGTGAACTGTGTGTTGCTCAGTATGTAGTTTACTGTGTGTGTATTAAACTGTTTGTTTATGTGTTTGGTGGTAACACAGAGTTGAATTACATCTTGTTGCACTGGATACAATGACCACGCGACATGTGTGGCAATAAAAGAATCAATCAAGTAATCAGTCAATCAATCGATCAGCTAGCTCTAACTTTTAAAAAGTAAAAAGACAATAAATACATAAAATACTTAATCAAACAAACAGGCCAGTTAGAGACGCTGAACTTTTCCGAGGACGCCGCAGATACAGGGGCCCCATTTTTAGTTTTTCAGGGATTTTTTTTGTGATTTTCAGGGGCAAAAAATTCCTACTGCCTCCCGGTGGCTGGGAGGAGGAGCTGCAGTGTGTTTATGTTTCCGTGTGTTTGTGTTCACAGTGCGGGAAGTGCGGAAAGCCACTGGGTGACCTGCTGTTCTCCATGTTCCACCACAGCGGGAACATCTACTGCGAGATCTGCTTCGACACCATCTTCCACAGCAGATAACTCATCACCATGGCAACCTGCTCTTCCCCAAGACTATGCATCACACCCGCAGCAACACTTCAACGGTTCTTTAATAAAGATAATGGTTCTATATAGAACCATAAACACTCAACAGACCATTAATATGATTAAATGATTCTCTGAAATGGTTCTTCGGACTGATGGAGAATGTTTTGCATGTGGTTCTATACAGCACCAAAAACAGTTCTGCTACTATGTACAAGCTTCACGTCGTGACAACAGCAGAACCCCTCTTGGTGCTATATAGAATCATATACAACACATTCTCCGTCAATCTGAAGAATATTTTATCATGCAGAGAACCATTTAAGCATGCAAAGGGTTCCTTCTTACAGAACCATTGTCTTTCTTGAAGAACCTTTAAAGAACCATATTTTTACAATTGTGGGTTTGTTGTTTTTCATTCACATAATCTGTAAAATATCTTTTCTGTATTGAACTTTTATCACCGAATGCAGTGACTCAAAAATCTGAGAAACACATTAAACTCTTATTTTGAAATAAACAACAGAAAATGTTCGATGTTGAAACACAAAGGAAAGTTTCAGTAAAAAACATTGAAGATTCTGCGTTTTTCATGCTGAAGCGAATCCGTGATGTTGACGATGTTAAGGTCTCTGTAAAAACCTCAGGTTGATTTTCGAGTCCTGCAGATTAACGAACTACTAAGAAATTCTAAAATTCATTCAGATGTTTAAGGTTCTACTTTTCACTCAAATCGTTATGACGAAAATCATTTCTGGCCTTAAAGCTGGTATTAAATTAGAAAATCATGTAAAACAGGATCGTTTTCACTCCAACCTGTTAGATCCGTAATGCGCCTCTATGTCTAGTGTGAAGTGCTCGTCTGTATTTTCTGTGTAACCAGATGAAAACTCCATCATACAGAGTCTTTATTATGAGCGGCAGCTCTGTGTCTGATATGCTGTAAATGTCTGATCTTTTATTACGGCGCCTGTTTAGAGGAATGTTTCCATCCTATTACACCAAACTGAGACTAAACTGGCAAAAAATGTTAAATTACTTGTTAAATATGTTTTATCCATCAACACGGGAACTGATTCTGATTTTGCTTGTAATTAAAAATCAAAAAGACTTTACAGAATTTTTATGGTTTTCTGAATGCTGGGTTTTGTGCTGCAGCAGCAATCAAATAAATTTTAGTCAGCAGGACACAAATTTTACTGCTACTGAGCGCTGATTGGTTAGAAATGCTGCTACTGAGTGTTGATTGGTTAGAAATGCTGCTACTGAGTGCTGATTGGTTAGCATTACTGCTACTGACACTGATTAGTTAGCATTACTGCTACTGAGTGCTGATTGTTCAGAAATTCTGCTACTGAGTGCTGATTGGTTGGCATTACTGCTACTGAGTGCTGATTCACTGATCAATGCAGTTCTCACTCTCACTGACATCATAAATATAAAAATTCATGTCTCATCACTGGATAAAAGCGTGAAAATATAACAGCAGTGTTGAAATATTTGATGCTTTTCTGTTTTGAGTGAAAATGAAAATAATTGAAAACTTACAAATTACGATTTTCTACAGGAGCTGCATAGAAGCACTCTATTGCTCAAAGGCGTCCTCTCGTGTCTGACAGATATGATTACATCAAAGGATTCACATCAGATCAGAAATAAATGTAAAAAAGACTTTTAATGTAATATACGCCAAAAAATGCAAATAAACAGTTTCATTAAAGAAAATTAGTTTAATGTGTAATGATACACAAGCCGACTGCAGCGTTACTGACACTCACATTTCATACATCACGTTATTTTACGTTACATCTTTATCATAAAATGTGCAGAACAGCAATAAATTAGTCTGTTTGTTTGTTTGTAGCACCGTTGTTGAAGAGATTCTCCAAACACACAGACACACACACACACACACACACACACACACACACACACACACACACACACACACACACACAGACACACACACACAGACACACACACACACACACACACACACACACAGACACACACACACACACAATGTAATTGTATGTAAACGATATGAGAGCAGAAACACTTTCAGTCAAAGTTAATCACATTTAATTTGTTTACTTCAGATAATATAGATAAAATAGACAAATATTAAAGCATCTTTATATAATTGAATCAGAGTATGGAGAACCGGTTCTCCTTTAGAACCAACAGAGATTATTTGATAAATCAAACTTATGGACAGAAAAAGGAGAGAAAAGAGAGTGAAAGATGAAAAGATACAGAGAAAGAGAGAAAAGAGAGAGAGACAGATGAAAAGAGTGAGAGGTGGAGAGAGAGACAGAGGGAGAGAGAGTGATGTAGAATTAGCTGTCTGATATTAAGGATCTCGGAGAATGGAGTGATGATGAAGGACGTTTGAAGGAGAAAAGCAGTGATGAAACGATAAAGAGGAACCAGAAGAGCAGCTCCGCCCCCAACAGCCCCCCCCACCCCCACACTGAATGGACCAATCAGCTGTGATGGCTGATTATTTACATTTATGTGTTTCTTTATTCATTTATTATGTATTTATTCATCTGGTTAATTTTACATGCGAAATATGATTGAAACTGTGTGAAATTTATCACTTTAATTTGATTCAGTTTAACTCTATTCTGTTCCATTCAATTCAGTTCAATTTAATTCTGTTAAGTTCAGTTCAACTCAACTCAATTCAATTCAATTCAATTCAATTCAGTTCAATTTCATTCAGTTTATTTCATTTTAGTTCAACACAGTTCAGTTCAACTCAAATCAACTCAACTCAGTTCAGATCAGTTTGAATAAATTCAGTTCAGTACAACTCAAATCAACTCAATTAGACTAAATTCAGTTCAGTTCATTCAGATTTTTTTCTGTGGCGTTTAGTGAATCGGAGCCAGTGAGTCTGTGTGAGTGTAAACTGTGTTTTAGTGAAAGTGCTGTTAATGTTTATCAGTTCTGACAATCAAAGCAGAAACACACAAAAACAACATTGAAAAAATTCTCCACATTGATGCTCTTCAAACGCGTACAGATGATTCGCAGAGGCTGAAATATAAACTCTGCAGACGAGGTTTAATTTCAGAATTTCTAATATAAGAACTGTAAATGAAGCGCGTGAGACTCGTTAGAGTTTAGCGGTGATTACAGCCGCTGATTCACTCTGTTTAGTAGGTGTTTAGATCTTTCTCCTGTTACCTGCTGTTACATGTGTTTCCTTGTTGTCTCGTTTGTTTGTTTGTTTGTAAGTGGGTGTGTGTTTTCCAGACAGAGGGCTTCATGACACTCTTCAGCAATTCCCCCATGGGCCCGGTCGCCGTGACAACGCAACAGCAAGCACAGCAGTGCACATCAGAGAGGAGAAAAGTTGCCTAGCAACACTGCGCCTAGCAACACTGCTCCTAGCAAGACTGCATCTAGCAACGGATCCCCTTCCTGCCCAGAAACCTCAGGACGGCATAGTTATAGGTGGTGGCTACAATATAGAGCACCTACAGAGAGAGAGAGAGAGAGAGAGTTAGAGAGAGAGTTAGAGACAGAAAGGAAGAGAGAAACACAGACAGAGAGAGAGAGAAAGGGGGAGAGAGAGAGAGAGAGAGAAAGGGGGAGAGAGAGAGACAGAGAGAGAGAGAGACAGAGAGAGAGACAGAGAGAGAGACAGAGACAGAGAGAGAGAAAGGGAGAGAGAGAGAGAGGAAGAGAGAAACACAGAGAGAGAGAGAGGAAACATAGAGAGAGAGAAAGAGAGAGAGAGAGAGACAGAGAGAGAGAAAGGGAGAGAGAGATATATAGAGAGGGGGGGAGACAGAGAGAGGGAGAGAGAGATGGAGAGAAGACAGAGAGAGAGAGAAAGGGAGAGAGAGATAGAGAGAGGGAGAGAGAGAGAGAGAGAGAGGCAGAGAGAGATAGAGAGAGAGAGACAGAGAAAGAGAGAGAGAGAGAGACAGAGAGAGAGAGAGAGAGAGAGAGGGTAAGTGCACAGGAGCAGAGAGTCCATGTGAGAGCTGAGAGGTGAAAGGTCACTCACCAGAGCAAGAAGAGTGATTCCTGCTCCAGCAAATGCAGCGATGTAGAAATCATAGGTCACATAGAACTGAAAACAGACAGACAGACAGACAGACAGGCAGACAGACAGACAGACTGATGAAATAATGAAGTCATAGCCGTCAGTGCAGCTCAGTTTCAGTACATTTTAAAACTCCAGTCTAAAATCAGGTCTGAACTCATTAAAGTCTCAGTACGTTTGTATTTGTGGTTTTAATATAAAACAGCAGAAAAATCTTTAACGATCATCAGTGACCCTCATTAGAATCCATCTGAACTAAGGTGTGTGTGTGTGTGTGCGTGTGTGTGTGTGTGTGTGTGTGTGTGTGTGTGTGTGTGTGTGTTTGTACCTCTGGGGTTTTACAGATGCTGGCCATTGTCATTCCACACACTTTACCGGGTGTAGCACTCCAGGGTAGCAGTCCTGTGCACACACACACACACACACACACACACACAGACACACACACACAGACAGACACACACAATGATCAGAAACAGTGCTGCGTTTCCTCAATACTATGTCTTGTTATTATAAATCATCTTCATATTTGTTAATCAGTAACTTCTCTGAACTGTTCAGCCTCACTATTAACTTCACATCAACTACTGTGAATGATTACGGTGTAATGTAGTATTTATGTAGTATTTGATATTAATTATTATTATTATTATTATTATTATTATTAATGTAATGTCGTTGTGAGGAACTGAGGTGTGTGATGGTCTTCGGGGTTTACGGGAGTAAAATCCCGCGTGTTCGTACCGAACTGCCGAGCGTCGATGCAGACCCATCCATGCTGACTCAGGCTGGTGGTCGTCTCAGACAGGATGTTGACTGTGTGACACGTTTCGGCCATGTTGTACAGGAAGTAGACGGGAATCGCAGCGAACGCGAAGACGACCAGCCAAATGATCGCCAACACGTACGTCACGATGATGAACTACAGAGACAGAACAAACAACATCATAGAGACACAGCGAACACTCAGCCTCTCCAGGCCACGCCCACAAACACCTTCTGACATAGACGCTGCTGAGCTTTACAGAACTATTTCACCTACTGACAAACTGTATATACACCCACCTGGACAGTCACTCTACAGGTAGGTATTGTGATATAAACTGACTCTGTTCTACAGTTTCTCATTAGGTTGAATGAATAGCCGACTCTAAATGTAGGTATTGTGATATAAACTCAGTCTGTTCTACAGTTTCTCATTAGGCTGAATGAATAACCGACTCTAAATGTAGGTATTGTGATATAAACTGACTCTGTTCTACAGTTTCTCATTAGGCTGAATGAATAACTGACTCTAAATGTAGGTATTGTGATATAAACTCAGTCTGTTCTACAGTTTCTCATTAGGCTGAATGAATAACCGACTCTAAATGTAGGTATTGTGATATAAACTGACTCTGTTCTACAGTTTCTCATTAGGCTGAATGAATAACTGACTCTAAATGTAGGTATTGTGATATAAACTCAGTCTGTTCTACAGTTTCTCATTAGGTTGAATGAATAGCTGACTCTAAATGTAGGTATTGTGATATAAACTGAGTCTGTTCTACAGTTTCTCATTAGGTTGAATGAATAACCGACTCTAAATGTAGGTATTGTGATATAAACTGAGTCTGTTCTACAGTTTCTCATTAGGTTGAATGAATAACCGACTCTAAATGTAGGTATTGTGATATAAACTGAGTCAGATTTTTTTGGGTTTAATGGGTGTCAAGAGCACATTTATGGGCGGAGCCTGTAGAGGGGAATGGTATAGGGATAATTAATTGATTGGAATCCAACCAGATGTTCATGTGCTCTGATTATGGTCATTTCCATGCAGGGCTTTTCATATGAATTAATACTGTAGTTTTGTATATTAAATGTTTTCGGCTCTGTCCAGCTGTGTAAACACTCACGGTGAGGCTGAGGCAGCGGCTGCACTGGGTGCTGCGAAACTCTCCGAAGGTTTGTTTGACGGCGCTGGTGGTGTAGAAACCCTCAGCCAGCAGCAGAATCCCGTACAGGAAGAAGAAGGACGCCAGGCCGTAGATCACATACTGGAAATATTTAATACTGAAAATAAAGCAAACTTTTATAAATCTTTGATGCAAATACACATAAAAACAATAACCAGTGACAAATTCTGCAGACATAATGTGTGATTTAAACCATTAAATACTGTTTGCTGAATAATATATTAAAGTTAAATATATTTACACTCCAAAAAATTATGTCCTGGCACTGAACGGATCTAATAATATATCTTATTATTAGATGATTGTAGGAATATTATTCGATTATTTAACTTATTTCCAGAGGTTTCTGCTTGTTTTCTGCTTAATTTTATGTTGTGTTAAGTGAAATTGTCCGGCTATATTGGCAAATAAGTTTGCTTATTGTAACAAACATGCTTGAAACCATCTTAATTCTCTGCCAGTATCTCAAAATGAGATATATTTCATATTGAGTAGATTTAAGATAATTTCACTTGGCAAGAAATCATTTTTGCTGTGCATATATTATTATTTTCCCAACAAAGTACTGAAATGTTCATTTCTACGTTTTTAAAATATACATAAATAAGATCACCCACTATGTAAATCCCCTGTTATCATGGTCACAGTATGATATCAGCTTCAGCGCACAACGCTTTACAAAATAGCAATTTCTGTTTGAACATTGTGCTGAAACATCTGTCTACCAATATCCGGGAACCGCTGACAGAACAGTACGTTTAATTAGCTTTAGTTAAGTTTAATACCAGCAGTGCTCATTACTGCCGTAGAACCGCACTGCTGCTCTTAAAAGATGGTTCTACAAGGGTTCTTCATTAAAGAGAATGATTTTATGCAGAACCATGAACATTCAAAGAATCAGTTGCATGTTTTAATGGTTCTTTGCATGGAGAAAACATTCCTCAGATTGATGGAGAATGTGCTGCAAATGGTTCTATATAGAACCTTTTTGAAAATGGTTCTATATTTCACCTAAAAGGGTTCTTTTATTGTTACAAGCTTGACTTTGTAACAATATACAATAGAACAACAGAAGAACCCTTTTTGGTGAAGTATAGAACCATACACAACACATTCTCCATCAGTTACTGTTAAAGCATGTAATGGGTTCTTTGAGTGTTCATGGTTCTAAATAGAACCATTATCTTGACCATGAACGTTTTGATCAACAATTTAAAACATTCATTTTTTATCAAGTTTAAAACTGACAACATGCTTTTTGTTCACTTATTAATTTTATCTCTTCTTTTGATTTATTCCTTTCATTTTTTGATTCTTTGTTGAAATGGTTTTATTTTATTTATACGACTTATTACTTTCATTTGTTGGATTTTTTTATTGTTTGTTTTGTCTTTTTTGCTCATTTTTCTCTGTCACTTTTATTGTGAAGCACTTTGAGCTGCATTTTAATGCATGAAAGGTGCTAATTGAATAAACATGGTTATTATTATTGAAGAACGCTGGAAGAACCATGTTTTAAGTGTGGCATTCATGCTAGCAAATAGCTAGCCAGCTAGCTCAACTGCTAATAAACTAGCTCATATTTTTCACAGGTGGCGCAACCTGGATTTTAGCGTTAGTGTTGATTTGTGTTGACCTAAAACTGGCCAATATGCCACGATCTGAATGTAACCAACAGCAGCTGAGTTAGCAGACATACATTCTGTGGCTAAAGGTTTCTTATTATCATGTAATTATCTTCTAATTATCCTCATCATCTTCTAATTAGCAGGGTGGTAATATAAAGGACCATAACAGGTTCAAGATTATTTTGTGTCATGAAAAACAGAGCTCACACATAACGACACACCAGCCATCACTGCACAAAAACGCTGAGAAAATCAATAGAAAACTGTAAAATTAGCACTATGGTAACACTATTTGATTGAGTCATGTTCTGAGCCAATATACACACAGCTATGAGCTCCTCATAATAACTGAATTCTGTTCTAAAAACTACTGAACTCATTCTGCCCATGTCAACAACTCAATGAGGTTAGAACCCAGTTCTATTTAAACTGAGAAGCTGAGGACTTGAATTTTCTTAACAAGTAGACTAAAAGACGTCAAGCTAAACAGGCTAAAAGAAGGCAGACTAAACATGCTAAAAGACGGCAGGCTAAACAGGCTAAAAGACGTCAGGCTAAACAGGCTAAAAGAAGGCAGGCTAAACAGGCTAAAAGACGGCAGGCTAAACAGGCTAAAAGACGTCAGGCTAAACAGGCTAAAAGACGGCAGGCTAAACAGGCTAAAAGATAACAGACTAAACAAGCTAAAAGACGTCAGGCTAAACAGGCTAAAAGACAGCAGGCTAAACAGGCTAAAAGATGTCAGACTAAGCAGGCTAAAAGATGTCAGACTAAACATGCTAAAAGACATCAGGCTAAACAGGCTAAAAGACGGCAGACTAAACATGCTAAAAGACGGCAGGCTAAACAGCCTAAAAGATGTCAGCCTAAACAGGCAAAAAGATGTCAGGCTAAACAGGATAAAAGATGGCAGACTAAACAGGCTAAAAGACGGCAGACTAAACAGGCTAAAAGACGTCAGGCTAAACATGCTAAAAGATGTCAGGCTAAACAGGCTAAAAGAAGGCAGGCTAAACAGGCTAAAAGATAACAGACTAAACAAGCTAAAAGACGTCAGGCTAAACAGGCTAAAAGACGGCAGTCTAAACAGGCTAAAAGACATCAGGCTAAACAGGCTAAAAGACGTCAGACTAAACAGGCTAAAAGAAGTCAGGCTAAACAGGCTAAAAGACAGCAGGCTAAACAGGCTAAAAGATGTCAGACTAAACAGGCTAAAAGACGGCAGACTAAACAGGCTAAAAGACGTCAGGCTAAACAGGCTGAAAGACAGCCAGGCTAAACAGGCTAAAAGACGGCAGGCTAAACAGGCTAAAAGAAGGCAGACTAAACAGGCTAAAAGACATCAGGCTAAACAGGCTAAAAGACAGCTAGGCTAAACAGGCTAAAAGACATCAGGCTAAACAGGCTAGCAAACTAAACATGCTAAAAGATGGCAGACTAAACAGGCTAAAAGATGGCAGACTAAACAGGCTAAAAGAAGGCAGGCTAAACAGGCTAAACAGGCAAACAGACTAAACAGGCTAAAAGACGGCAGGCTAAACAGGCTAAAAGACGGCAGTCTAAACAGGCTAAAAGACATCAGGCTAAACAGGTTAAAAGACGTCAGACTAAACAGGCTAAAAGAAGTCAGGCTAAACAGGCTAAAAGATGTCAGGCTAAACAGGCTAAAAGATGGCAGACTAAACAGGCTAAATGACGGCAGGCTAAACAGGCTAAAAGACGGCAGACTAAACAGGCTAAAAGATGGCAGGCTAAACAGGCTAAAAGAAGACGGCAGACTAAACAGGCTTAAAGATGGCAGACTAAACAGGCTAAAAGACGTCAGGCTAAACAGGCTAAAAGACAGCTAGGCTAAACAGGCTAAAAGACGGCAGGCTAAACAGGCTAAAAGACGTCAGACTAAACAGGCTAAAAGACGGCAGGCTAAACAGGCTAACAGACGTCAGGCTAAACAGGCTAAAAGACGGCAGGCTAAACAGGCTAACAGACGGCAGGCTAAACAGGCTAAAAGACGGCAGGCTAAACAGGCTAAAAGAAGACGGCAGACTAAACAGGCTTAAAGATGGCAGACTAAACAGGCTAAAAGACATCAGGCTAAACAGGCTAAAAGACAGCTAGGCTAAACAGGCTAAAAGACGGCAGGCTAAACAGGCTAAAAGACGTCAGACTAAACAGGCTAAAAGACGTCAGACTAAACATGCTAAAAGATGGCAGACTAAACAGGCTAAAAGATGGCAGACTAAACAGGCTAAAAGACGGCAGGCTAAACAGGCAAACAGACGTCAGGCTAAACAGGCTAAAAGATGGCAGGCTAAACAGGCTAACAGACGGCAGGCTAAACAGGCTAACAGACGTCAGGCTAAACAGGCTAAAAGAAGGCAGGCTAAACAAGCTAAAAGACGTCAGGCTAAAAAGGCTAAAAGACGGCAGACTAAACAGGCTAAAAGACGGCAGACTAAACAGGCTAAAAGAAGGCAGGCTAAACAGGCTAAACAGGCAAACAGACTAAACAGGCTAAAAGACGGCAGGCTAAACAGGCTAACAGACGTCAGGCTAAACAGGCTAAAAGACGGCAGGCTAAACAGGCTAACAGACGGCAGGCTAAACAGGCTAAAAGACGTCAGGCTAAACAGGCTAAAAGAAGACGGCAGACTAAACAGGCTTAAAGATGGCAGACTAAACAGGCTAAAAGACGTCAGGCTAAACAGGCTAAAAGACGGCAGACTAAACAGGCTAAAAGATGGCAGGCTAAACAGGCTAAAAGACGTCAGGCTAAACAGGCTAAAAGACGGCAGGCTAAACAGGCTAAAAGACGTCAGGCTAAACAGGCTAAAAGAAGACAGGCTAAACAGGCTGAAAGATGGCAGACTAAACATGCTAAAAGACGGCAGGCTAAACAGCCTGAAAGATGTCAGGCTAAACAGGCTGAAAGACGGCAGACTAAACAGGCTAAAAGACGGCAGGCTAAACAGCCTAAAAGACGTCAGGCTAAACAGGCAAAAAGATGTCAGACTAAACAGGCTAAAAGACGGCAGGCTAAACAGCCTAAAAGATGTCAGGCTAAACAGGCTAAAAGAAGGCAGGCTAAACAGGCTGAAAGACGGCAGACTAAACATGCTAAAAGACGGCAGGCTAAACAGCCTAAAAGATGTCAGCCTAAACAGGCAAAAAGATGTCAGGCTAAACAGGCTAAAAGATGTCAGGCTAAACAGGCTAAAAGAAGGCAGGCTAAACAGGCTAAAAGATAACAGACTAAACAAGCTAAAAGACGTCAGGCTAAACAGGCTAAAAGACGGCAGTCTAAACAGGCTAAAAGACATCAGGCTAAACAGGCTAAAAGACGTCAGACTAAACAGGCTAAAAGAAGTCAGGCTAAACAGGCTAAAAGACAGCAGGCTAAACAGGCTAAAAGATGTCAGACTAAACAGGCTAAAAGACGGCAGACTAAACAGGCTAAAAGACGTCAGGCTAAACAGGCTGAAAGACAGCAGGCTAAACAGGCTAAAAGACGGCAGGCTAAACAGGCTAAAAGAAGGCAGACTAAACAGGCTAAAAGACGTCAGGCTAAACAGGCTAAAAGACAGCTAGGCTAAACAGGCTAAAAGACATCAGGCTAAACAGGCTAGCAGACTAAACATGCTAAAAGATGGCAGACTAAACAGGCTAAAAGATGGCAGACTAAACAGGCTAAAAGACGGCAGGCTAAACAGGCAAACAGACGTCAGGCTAAACAGGCTAAAAGATGGCAGGCTAAACAGGCTAACAGACGGCAGGCTAAACAGGCTAACAGACGTCAGGCTAAACAGGCTAAAAGAAGGCAGGCTAAACAAGCTAAAAGACGTCAGGCTAAACAGGCTAAAAGACGGCAGACTAAACAGGCTAAAAGACGGCAGACTAAACAGGCTAAAAGAAGACAGGCTAAACAGGCAAACAGACTAAACAGGCTAAAAGACGGCAGGCTAAACAGGCTAAAAGACGGCAGGCTAAACAGGCTAAAAGACATCAGGCTAAACAGGCTAAAAGACGTCAGACTAAACAGGCTAAAAGAAGTCAGGCTAAACAGGCTAAAAGATGTCAGGCTAAACAGGCTAAAAGACGGCAGACTAAACAGGCTAAAAGACGGCAGGCTAAACAGGCTAAAAGACGGCAGACTAAACAGGCTAAAAGATGGCAGGCTAAACAGGCTAAAAGACAGCCAGGCTAAACAGGCTAAAAGACGTCAGGCTAAACAGGCTAACAGACGTCAGGCTAAACAGGCTAAAAGACGTCAGGCTAAACAGGCTAACAGATGGCAGGCTAAACAGGCTAAAAGACGTCAGGCTAAACAGGCTAAAAGACGGCAGACTAAACAGGCTTAAAGATGGCAGGCTAAACAGGCTAAAAGACGTCAGGCTAAACAGGCTAAAAGATGGCAGGCTAAACAGGCTTAAAGACGGCAGACTAAACAGGCTAAAAGACGGCAGGCTAAACAGGCTAAAAGATGTCAGGCTAAACAGCCTAAAAGATGTCAGGCTAAACAGGCTAAAAGATGGCAGGCTAAACAGGCTAAAAGACGGCAGACTAAACAGGCTAAAAGACGTCAGGCTAAACATGCTAAAAGATGTCAGGCTAAACAGGCTAAAAGAAGGCAGGCTAAACAGGCTAAAAGATAACAGACTGAACTAGCTAAAAGACGTCAGGCTAAACAGGCTAAAAGACGGCAGTCTAAACAGGCTAAAAGACATCAGGCTAAACAGGCTAAAAGACGTCAGACTAAACAGGCTAAAAGAAGTCAGGCTAAACAGGCTAAAAGACAGCAGGCTAAACAGGCTAAAAGATGTCAGACTAAACAGGCTAAAAGACGGCAGGCTAAACAGGCTAAAAGACGTCAGGCTAAACAGGCTGAAAGACAGCCAGGCTAAACAGGCTAAAAGACGGCAGCCTAAACAGGCTAAAAGAAGGCAGACTAAACAGGCTAAAAGACATCAGGCTAAACAGGCTAAAAGACAGCTAGGCTAAACAGGCTAAAAGACATCAGGCTAAACAGGCTAGCAGACTAAACATGCTAAAAGATGGCAGACTAAACAGGCTAAAAGATGGCAGACTAAACAGGCTAAAAGACGGCAGGCTAAACAGGCAAACAGACGTCAGGCTAAACAGGCTAAAAGATGGCAGGCTAAACAGGCTAACAGACGGCAGGCTAAACAGGCTAAGAGACGTCAGGCTAAACAGGCTAAAGACGGCAGGCTAAACAAGCTAAAAGACGTCAGGCTAAACAGGCTAAAAGACGGCAGACTAAACAGGCTAAAAGACGGCAGGCTAAACAGGCTAAAAGACGGCAGACTAAACAGGCTAAAAGAAGGCAGGCTAAACAGGCTAAAAGGCACAGACTAAACAGGCTAAAGACGGCAGGCTAAACAGGCTAACAGACGTCAGGCTAAACAGGCTAAAAGACGTCAGGCTAAACAGGCTAACAGATGGCAGGCTAAACAGGCTAAAAGACGTCAGGCTAAACAGGCTAAAAGACGCAGACTAAACAGGCTTAAAAGATGGCAGGCTAAACAGGCTAAAAGACGTCAGGCTAAACAGGCTAAAAGATGGCAGACTAAACAGGCTTAAAGATGGCAGGCTAAACAGGCTAACAGACGGCAGGCTAAACAGGCTAAAAGAAGGCAGGCTAAACAGCCTAAAAGATGTCAGGCTAAACAGGCTAAAAGAAGGCAGGCTAAACAGGCTAAAAGACGGCAGACTAAACAGGCTAAAAGACGTCAGGCTAAACATGCTAAAAGATGTCAGGCTAAACAGGCTAAAAGAAGGCAGGCTAAACAGGCTAAAAGATAACAGACTAAACAAGCTAAAAGACGTCAGGCTAAACAGGCTAAAAGACGGCAGTCTAAACAGGCTAAAGACATCAGGCTAAACAGGCTAAAAGACGTCAGACTAAACAGGCTAAAAGAAGTCAGGCTAAACAGGCTAAAAGACAGCAGGCTAAACAGGCTAAAAGATGTCAGACTAAACAGGCTAAAAGACGGCAGACTAAACAGGCTAAAAGACGTCAGGCTAAACAGGCTGAAAGACAGCCAGGCTAAACAGGCTAAAAGACGGCAGGCTAAACAGGCTAAAAGAAGGCAGACTAAACAGGCTAAAAGACATCAGGCTAAACAGGCTAAAAGACAGCTAGGCTAAACAGGCTAAAAGACATCAGGCTAAACAGGCTAGCAGACTAAACAGGCTAAAAGATGGCAGACTAAACAGGCTAAAAGATGGCAGACTAAACAGGCTAAAAGACGGCAGGCTAAACAGGCAAACAGACGTCAGGCTAAACAGGCTAAAAGATGGCAGGCTAAACAGGCTAACAGACGCAGGCTAAACAGGCTAAGAGACGTCAGGCTAAACAGGCTAAAAGAAGGCAGGCTAAACAAGCTAAAAGATGTCAGGCTAAACAGGCTAAAAGACGGCAGACTAAACAGGCTAAAAGACGGCAGACTAAACAGGCTAAAAGAAGGCAGGCTAACAGGCTAAACAGCAAACAGACTAAACAGGCTAAAAGACGGCAGGCTAAACAGGCTAAAAGACGGCAGGCTAAACAGGCTAAAAGACATCAGGCTAAACAGGCTAAAAGACGTCAGACTAAACAGGCTAAAAGAAGTCAGGCTAAACAGGCTAAAAGATGTCAGGCTAAACAGGCTAAAAGACGGCAGACTAAACAGGCTAAACGACGGCAGGCTAAACAGGCTAAAAGACGGCAGACTAAACAGGCTAAAAGAAGGCAGGCTAAACAGGCTAAACAGGCAAACAGACTAAACAGGCTAAAAGACGGCAGGCTAAACAGGCTAACATACGTCAGGCTAAACAGGCTAAAAGACGGCAGGCTAAACAGGCTAACAGACGGCAGGCTAAACAGGCTAAAAGACGTCAGGCTAAACAGGCTAAAAGACGGCAGACTAAACAGGCTTAAAGAAGTCAGGCTAAACAGGCTAAAAGACGTCAGGCTAAACAGGCTAAAAGACGGCAGACTAAACAGGCTAAACGACGGCAGGCTAAACAGGCTAAAAGACGGCAGACTAAACAGGCTAAAAGAAGGCAGGCTAAACAGGCTAAACAGGCAAACAGACTAAACAGGCTAAAAGACGGCAGGCTAAACAGGCTAACATACGTCAGGCTAAACAGGCTAAAAGACGGCAGGCTAAACAGGCTAACAGACGGCAGGCTAAACAGGCTAAAAGACGTCAGGCTAAACAGGCTAAAAGACGGCAGACTAAACAGGCTAAAGATGGCAGGCTAAACAGGCTAAAAGACGTCAGGCTAAACAGGCTAAAAGACGGCAGACTAAACAGGCTTAAAGACGGCAGGCTAAACAGGCAAAAAGAAGGCAGACTAAACAGGCTAAAAGACATCAGGCTAAACAGCCTAAAAGACAGCTAGGCTAAACAGGCTAAAAGACATCAGGCTAAACAGGCTAGCAGACTCAACATGCTAAAAGATGGCAGACTAAACAGGCTAAAAGATGGCAGACTAAACAGGCTAAAAGACGGCAGGCTAAACAGGCAAACAGACGTCAGGCTAAACAGGCTAAAAGATGGCAGGCTAAACAGGCTAACAGACGGCAGGCTAAACAGGCTAACAGACGTCAGGCTAAACAGGCTAAAAGAGGCAGGCTAAACAAGCTAAAAGACGTCAGGCTAAACAGGCTAAAAGACGGCAGACTAAACAGGCTAAAAGACGGCAGACTAAACAGGCTAAAAGAAGGCAGGCTAAACAGGCTAAACAGGCAAACAGACTAAACAGGCTAAAAGACGGCAGGCTAAACAGGCTAACAGAAGTCAGGCTAAACAGGCTAAAAGACGGCAGGCTAAACAGGCTAACAGACGGCAGGCTAAACAGGCTAAAAGACGTCAGGCTAAACAGGCTAAAAGACGGCAGACTAAACAGGCTTAAAGATGGCAGGCTAAACAGGCTAAAAGACGTCAGGCTAAACAGGCTAAAAGACGGCAGACTAAACAGGCTTAAAGATGGCAGGCTAAACAGGCTAAAAGACGTCAGGCTAAACAGGCTAAAAGATGTCAGGCTAAACAGGCTAAAAGAAGGCAGGCTAAACAGGCTAAAAGATGTCAGACTAAACAGGCTAAAAGACGTCAGGCTAAACAGGCTGAAAGACAGCCAGGCTAAACAGGCTAAAAGACGGCAGGCTAAACAGGCTAAAAGACGGCAGTCTAAACAGGCTAAAAGACGGCAGACTAAACAGGCTAAAAGAAGTCAGGCTAAACAGGCTAAAAGACGTCAGGCTAAACAGGCTGAAAGACAGCCAGGCTAAACAGGCTAAAAGACGTCAGGCTAAACAGGCTAAAAGACGGCAGGCTAAACAGGCTAAAAGACGGCAGACTAAACAGGCTAAAAGATGGCAGGCTAAACAGGCTAAAAGACGTCAGGCTAAACAGGCTGAAAGACAGCCAGGCTAAACAGGCTAAAAGACGGCAGGCTAAACAGGCTAAAAGATGGCAGACTAAACAGGCTAAAAGATAACAGACTAAACAAGCTAAAAGACGTCAGGCTAAACAGGCTAAAAGACGTCAGGCTAAACAGGCTAAAAGACATCAGGCTAAACAGGCTAAAAGACGTCAGACTAAACAGGCTAAAAGACGGCAGGCTAAACAGGCTAAAATACGTCAGACTAAACAGGTTAAAAGACGGCAGGCTAAACAGGCTAAAAGACGGCAGACTAAACCGGCTAAAAGACGGCAGGCTAAACAGGCTAAAAGACAGCTAGGCTAAACAGGCTAAAAGACGTCAGGCTAAACAGACTAAAAGACGTCAGGCTAAACAGGCTAAAAGACGGCAGACTAAACAGGCTAAAAGACGTCAGGCTAAACAAGCTAAAAGACGTCAGGCTAAACAGGCTAAAAGAAGGCAGACTAAACAGGCTAAAAGACATCAGGCTAAACAGGCTAAAAGACATCAGGCTAAACAGGCTAGCAGACTAAACATGCTAAAAGATGGCAGACTAAACAGGCAAAAAGACGGCAGGCTAAACAGGCTAAAAGACATCAGGCTAAACAGGCTAAAAGAGGCAGGCTAAACAGGCTAAAAGATAACAGACTAAACAGGCTAAAAGACGGCAGGCTAAACAGGCTAACAGACGTCAGGCTAAACAGGCTAAAAGACATCAGGCTAAACAGGCTAAAAGAAGGCAGGCTAAACAGGCTAAAAGACGTCAGGCTAAACAGGCTAAAAGAAGGCAGGCTAAACAGGCTAAAAGAAGGCAGGCTAAACAGGCTAAAAGATAGCAGGCTAAACAGGCTAACAGACGTCAGGCTAAACAGGCTAACAGACGGCAGGCTAAACAAGCTAAAAGAAGGCAGGCTAAACAGGCTAAAAGACGTCAGGCTAAACAGGCTAAAAGACATCAGGCTAAACAGGCTAAAGAGGCAGGCTAAACAGGCTAAAAGACGTCAGGCTAAACAGGCTAAAAGAAGGCAGGCTAAACAGGCTAAAAGAAGGCAGGCTAAACAGGCTAAAAGATTGCAGGCTAAACAGGCTAACAGACGTCAGGCTAAACAGGCTAACAGACGTCAGGCTAAACAGGCTAAAAGACATCAGGCTAAACAGGCTAAAAAGGCAGGCTAAACAGGCTAAAAGACGTCAGGCTAAACAGGCTAAAAGAAGGCAGGCTAAACAGGCTAAAAGAAGGCAGGCTAAACAGGCTAAAAGATAGCAGGCTAAACAGGCTAACAGACGTCAGGCTAAACAGGCTAACAGACGGCAGGCTAAACAAGCTAAAAGAAGGCAGGCTAAACAGGCTAAAAGACGTCAGGCTAAACAGGCTAAAAGACATCAGGCTAAACAGGCTAAAAGAAGGCAGGCTAAACAGGCTAAAAGACGTCAGGCTAAACAGGCTAAAAGAAGGCAGGCTAAACAGGCTAAAAGAAGGCAGGCTAAACAGGCTAAAAGATTGCAGGCTAAACAGGCTAACAGACGTCAGGCTAAACAGGCTAACAGACGTCAGGCTAAACAGGCTAAAAGACGGTATGTTGTTTTTTCAGTTCCCCTGACATGATGTGTGTTTATTTATAACTTAATAACTAAATCAAACATATAAATGTAAATATATAAATGTGAATGTCAAGCATACTGAATTGCTTTTGTGTATGAAATGTGCTAAACAAACAAACATGCCTTACTTTAAGTAGCATTAAACCAGTACTGAATCTCCATCTTTCCATGCAGTAAGTTATGAGGAAGTGAGTAATGTGTGGAATTCTCTCCGAGAGGAAGTGTACTTTGGTCAACAGCGTTCTGGCTGGCAGGGCTACAGTTGACTTCCACACCCAAACAATTCAATAAATATATGCCATTTATCAAATTGTTCACTAATAAATCTTTTATGTAAACAATTTTCAGTGCATCCATATAAAATTCATTTTAATTTCTTTTTGCCTGCAGAAGTCTAAAAATGTCAGGTGCTGCAACTGTCCAACTATATGTGTTGATTAAGTTAATTATCAAAAATTGGTAATTTAGTTGTAAAATTCTAAATAAAATAATCTGGCATAATTTTGTGTTTGAAAACATGAAAAAAAAACAAAAGAACATGTTGCAAAATAAGGCAACTTTAAAAGCGCTCGACTCACTGAAAACTTTTGTCCACAATTTCTTTTTTCCTCAAATGTCAGGTGGCTCAACAAGAAACAAAGGACTTTTATTTTGACGTTTTTACAACAGAGGGTTGAAAAGAAGACCCCAAGTGATCTTCCTGGTGCAATGCCAAGGTCATAAATTTATTAAAAATGTGATGTTTGAGTTCATTTGGGTTCAGACCAAATGAACTTGGGTTCTGACCTCAGGAGAACCATGAAAATGTGGAATTATTATAATAAAGTTTATTTATTTGAAAAATGTGAGTATAAACTCAAGTTGAAGGACAAAGGTTTGTACGGGTGTCTAAGTAGATCCTGTTTAATTTGAAATTAGTCTGAAAAGTCAGGCGGCTCAACCAGTCAGTCAGATGGAGCAACCAGACCAGCACAGTTTAATAACTGAAACAGGAAATTAAAATATTTGATAACAATCATTACATTTAAGAAAGAAAATGCTCACAGATGTTAATGCAGATATAAAAATGCGCATCATGTCCTTTTAAATAAGATTGTAATTTTTGAATTACACTTTAGACTTTTAAGGGTTAACCAATACATTATGGGATTGGAGTATGTGATTGATTGATTGATTGATTGATTGATTGATTGATTGGAATGTGTTGTGTTTGGATCAGAGACACACTCACAAGTCCGCTAGCACCATGTAGTCCTGCAGCGTGCGGGCAAAGTGCATCTGGACGAGCGTGTCGGTGTGAGTGAGCGCCTGGTGCCCGCCGGCGCAGAACAGTGCCACGCCCGCATAACACAGCAGCGTGGCAGCCAGGCTGGCATAGGGCACGGCGCCAAGGCAACGCACACAGCAGTCATAGCAACCTGTGGGCGAGTAACAGATCAACACCCACACCGCACACACCGCACACACTATACACACACACATCTGGATGATCAGCGCTACTTTACCAGCTACACGCTAACTACTGCCTATGTGCTATGCTACACATACACATTTAAACTGTATCATACGTTTTAACCCATAACCTGACCCCACAGAGCATTCGTGCTAAGCTAATTAAAAATACTATTAAGCAATATTTATTGAATTTAAGACTCATTACAAACCTAAATATTTTTAAACCTGAAGCAAAGTCATACTCACACTAACACTTTCAGTAAACAAACATGCTAACACATTCATAAACAAGTAAACAAACTTAAACAAACATGTTTAGTTAGTTGGTCAAAAACATGTTTTTGCACGTCAAAAACAAATTTCAATTTTGCATTATTTGTAACTGAATCAGTTAGTAAAAAAGAGCAAAGCATCAGCCAATCACAGCCTAACACAGCTCAGAACAGCCAATCAAGAACACAATTCTATCATCAAACATCAGCACCAAAAATAAAGCAGTCTAAGTTCAAACTTCTGCACTCAGGTGCAAACAAACCAAAGCGAAACCAGCATCCGACAGCAAGCACAGCGATAGCATCCAGAAAGACTCCAAATCCCAGAATGCCGTGTGCGTAAGTAGGTCAGTGCGAGAGAGCTGCTGATGCTGCTGGTGTTAAGCTAGCAGAGGCCAATGCTGCACCTAGAGCTTTACACAGCCACGGCTGCTTCACTGGAAACATCTGCTGCAATGATGCGGGGTCCAAGCACTGGAGAAACTTCTAGAGTCAGCTCGGCTGGGGATCTAGAGGGCTGGATCTGGAGTATCGCTCTCTAAAAGAGAGGTATCTTTGGGGGGCCAAAGAGATTCTTGAAAAAATATCAAGAAAATAAAATTTTAAGTCACACAATTTCTAGAAAAAAAAACATCTGGTTGAAAACACTCTAGAAAAGCAGTAATTTCCAGTTGAAAAAAATCTAGAAAAAAAGAACACCCTCCAGAGAAGAGATCGTTTCAGGTTGGGTCAAATGTTTTGGACTGAAGAAAAACTAGAAAAGTTGCGGTTTCAGGAGGACTGTTCTCCTTAAAAACGCTGACGCTGAAAAACGTGAAAGTGTCCGAGAGCCTAAAGGTGCTGTTCCACCTCAAGGAGAAAAAAAACACACTCTTTACTTCTGAAATCTCGCCCACTCACTCATCACTCAGCTCTACACCTCCCTCTCCATCCCTCTCTCCCTCGCTCCCTCTCTCCCCCCCAACCACCCCTTGGGCTGTGTCTATTTCTTTCTTGTGGACAGTAAAAAGCCTCAGTGTGTGATCTACAATGGCTTTTGTTTCAGCTGCAGATACAAAGGCAGCCAGTGTAGCTCCTCAAACAAAACCACCAAGAACAGCACTACACCCTCCACCCCCACCCCAACCCCCACTCACACATACACACGGATACGTCAGCGCCTCAGCACAGCTCACACTGGCACCAGCAGGTCAGGCGGGGTGGGGTCAAAATAGGGTCAAGGTCACAGCAGGACTTACCACTAATGTCATCATGTCATTCATTTAATTTACAGTAAAATCAGCCATTGAGTCAAAGTCTTTCATTTTTCAGGAGATGTTTGTGAGGAGATTAGATATAAAATAATCCAAATGCAAAAGGAAGCAGAAAAATTAAGAAAAAATAACTGACGTTTCCAAAACTGGAGTTTAAAACTGATTAAAAACACCAGAGAAAATGTGTCTCCTAACAACCACCTGGAAGAGCTGGTCGACCCCAAAACTGCCCCTATCAGATAAACAGCACTGAAAGCTTTCATCTCTGAGAGAGAGGAGAAAATCAAGCTGATCAGATCTGAAAACATCCACAGGTGTTTCTGTCCATCCTTCCACTGTGAGAAGACGACTCAGCGCTGTGGGTCTGAAAGGATGTGTAGCTGTCAAGAAGAACCTCACTGAGAAAAGGAGACGGACACATCAAACAAAGAAGCTGAACGATGGACTGACCACCCCAGAGTCCAGACCTCAACACCACTGAATGTGTTTGATTACTTCAGAAAATGATCAACCAGCTTCTAAGACTGAACTTTGGAGGCGTGTCTGCAGATTCTTTGAGGAACTGAAAGTGAGTCTCCTGAACAGAATGGAAGCTGGAATAAAGGGTGACTCACTGACTCACACAGCTGAGATCAGATTTAGCCCTTTTCTTTCAAAACGTGTGATTCTGCTAAATAACGAACGTCTCATCCTGAAAGTCTGTTTGACTAGAAATTAAGTCAAAATCTCACCATGATTTTCTGCTGTTTTTCTCTTTTCTCTTTCTCCCTCTCTCTGTTTATTTACCCCTTTTCTCTCTCTATTTCTGAAGAATTCTTTCTCTCTTTCTACTTTTTATTCCTTTCATTCACTCTTTATTTCTCCCTTTCTCTATTTGTATTTCTTTTTCTCCTTTTTGTCTGTTTCAGTTTTTCTTTCTCTCTGTTTTTTTTTCTTATATTTCTTTAATCTCTGTCTATCTCTCTCTCTCTCTCTCTCTCTCTCTCTCTCTCTCTCTACTGAAGGCAGACGCAGCTGCAGGTTTGTGGACTGTAATGTTAACTTGTGCTCATTAGTTGAAAGTCAGTGATTTACTGTCTTCATTTCTGTACAAACAGAATAAATAAACTGCTCCTGCAGGACAACTGGAGCCCCCCATGAAAGGATCCTATGAAACAGAGCATTTCATACGAGAACAGAATGTTCCACGTCAGGACAGTTCCTTAGAATGGAACCCACTGATCTCTGAGCTCTAATCTCATCCACAGCACAGAATTTCCAAACCACATTAATGATTAACACTCAAATATTAAACATCTCGCACATTCCAGCAGCAGCAGCAGCCGAGCTCTACATATCAATGCAGATCTATGCAAATGATATGTAAATATAGCCTGAGCAGCTGCTACTGCTGATCAGAGAAAAGGTGAGAGAGGGAGAACGAGAGAGCAAGAACAAGAGAGGAAGAGCGAGAGAGGGAGAACGAGAGAGGGAGGAGCGAAGAGTGGAACTGATGTGACCCTGAGCAGGAGCTTCTGAGGTGAAGAGCCCTCAAACATCTACACAACACCGCTAACAAACACATACATATCTACCCAACACCACTCACAAAACACACACCCATACACACACAAAAACACAATCACTCACACACACACACTCTCTCTCACACACACACACACACACACACACACATACACACTCACTCACACACTCACACACACACACACACACACACACACATACACACACATACACACTCACTCACACACACACACACACACACACACACTCACACGCTCACTCACTCACACACACACACATTCACACACACACTCACTCACACACACACACACACACACACACACTCACTCACACACACACACTCGCACACACTAACAAACATGCATTCTACCCAACACCACTAACGAACAGACACATCTACCCAACACCACTAAAAAACACATACACCTCTACTCAACACCACTAACAAATACACGTCTACCCAACACCACTAACAAACAAATACCTGTCTAAACAACACTAATAACAAACACATACATGTCTACCCAACACAGCTAACAAACGCATATACGTCTACCCAACACCGCTAACGAACACAGACACATCTACCCAACACCACTAAAAAACACATACACGTCTAGTCAACACCACTAACAAATACACATCTACCCCACACCAGTAACAAACACATACACGTCTACCCAAAACACTAACAAACACATAAATGTCTAAACAACACGGCTAACAAACACATACGTCTACCCAACACCACTAACAAACACATACATGTCCAAACAACACCACTAAAAACACAAACATGTCTACACAACACCACTAACAAACACATACACATCTACTCAACACCGCTAACAAACATGTACACATCTACACCAGAGGACCAGAGGAAGATGGGTCCCCGCATGTGAGCCTTGGTTCCTCCCAAGGTTTCTTCCTCAGCTCTGAGGGAGTTTTTCCTGGCTTGCTCACTTGGAGGATTTACATTTCATGTTAAAACTTTGTGTTTAGTGGATTTCTGTGAAGCTGCTTTGTGACAACATCAGTTGTAAAAAGCGCTATACAAATAAATTTGACTTGACTTGACTACACAACACCACTAACAAAGACAGACACATCTACCCAACACCGCTAAAAACACATACACGTCTACCCAACACCGTTAACAAACACATACAAGTGTACTCAACATCCCTAACAAACACATACACATCTACTCAACATGCCTAACAAACACATACATGCCTGCCCAACACCGCTAACAAACACATACATGTCTACTCAACACCGCTAACAAACATATAGACATATACTCAACACCCCTAACAAACACAGACACATCTTCTCAACACCTCTAACAAATAAATACATGTCTACTCACCACCCATAACAAATATATACATGTCTACCCAACACTAATAGCAAACACATACACATCTACCCAACAACGCTAATGAACACAAACACATCTACTCAACACCCTAACAAACACATACACATCTAATCAACACCCCTATCAAACAAATACATGTCTATTCAACACCTCTAACAAACACATACACATCAACCAAACACCCGCAACAAACACATACACATCTACTTAACATCTCTAATAAACAAATACACGTCTACTCAACACCACTGACAAACACATACACATCTACTCAATACACCTAACAAACACATACACATCTGCCCAACCCCACTAACAACCTTATGCACCTCTATCCAACACCAGTAACACATACACACCTACTCAACACCTTTAATAAATACATACATCTCTACTCAACACCACAACATACAAATATATGTCTACCCAACACCACTAACAAACACACACACTTCAATTCAACCCCCCTAAAAAACACACTTCAACTCAACACCACTAAAAACACATACATATCAATTCAATACCAATAGCAAAGACATACACATCTACCCAACAAACCTACCAAAGATATACATGTGTACCCAATACCCTTAACAGTGACATACATGTGTAATCAACACCCCTCATAAACACATCTACCTAACACCCACCAAACATGTACACGTCATTGCAACACCTTTAATAAACACATACACATCTACTCAACACCCCTAACAAACACATACATGTCTATCGAACAACACTGACAAACACATACACGTCTACCCAACACCCCTAACAAACACATACATATCTACTCAACACCCTAACACATACACGTCTACCCAACACCCCTAACAAACATATACACTTCAACTCAACACTGCTAAAAAACACACTCATCTACTCAACAGTCCTATCAAAAACATACACATCAAGTCAACACCCCTAACAAACACATACATGTCTACCAAACACCCCAAACAAACACATACGTGTCCTGAACACCCCTAACAAACACATAAATGTCTACTCAACACCCCTAACACAAACATGTCTACCCAACACCCCTAAGAAACACATAGACTTCAACTCACCACCACTGAAAAACACAAACACATCTACTTAACACCCCTAACAAACACAGATACGTCTGCTCAACACCCATAACAAACACATACATATCTACCCAACACCCATAATAAAACAATACACATCAATCGAACACTTCTAACAAAAACATATAGATTTATGAATCCAACACCCTTAACAAATACACTTCAACTTAACACTGTTAACAAACATACACATCTACCCAACACCACTAGCAAACACATACTCATCTACTCAACACACCTAACAAACACATACGTGTGTTCAACATCCCTAACAAACACATACATGTGTACTCAACATCCCTAACAAACACATACATATCTACTCAATACCCCTAACAAACACATACACATCTACTCAACACCGCTAACAAACACATACACTTGTACCCAACACCTTTAACAAACACATACACTTCAACTTAACTCCCCTAACAAACACATGCACGTCTACCCAACACTCCTAATAAACACATACACATCTACTCAACAACCCTATCAAACACATACACATCTACTCAACACCTCTAACAAACACATAAATGTGTACTCAACACCCCTAACAAACACATCTATGTCTACCCAACTCCCCAGCAAACAAATACATGTGTACCCAACACCCATAACAAACATATACACTTCAACTCAACACTGCTAAAAACACATACACATCTACTCAACACCCCTAACAAACACAGACATCTACTCAACAACCCTATCAAACAGATGCATGTCTGCTAAACACCCCTAACAAACCCATAAATGTGTACTCAACACCCTTAACAAACGCATACACATCAATCCAACACCTCTACCAAACACATACACATCAATCCAACACTCCTAACAAACACATACACTTCACCTTAACACGCCTAACAAACACATACACATCTATCCAACACTCCTAACAAACACATAGACATCTACTCAACAACCCTATCAAACACATACACATCTACTCAACATCCCTAACAAACAAATACACATCTAATCAACACCCCAACAGACACAAAAATGTGTACTCAACACCCTTAATAAACACATTCATGTCTACCCAACACCCCTAACAAACAAATACATGTGTACCCAACACCCCTATCAAACACATACACTTCAACTCAACACCCCTAACAAACACAAACACATCTAATCAACAACCCTATCAAACACATACACATCTACTCAACAACCCTAACACATACACGTCTACCCAACACCCCTAACAAACATATACACTTCAACTCAACACCCCTAAAAAATACATACTCATTGACTCAATAGTCCTAACAAACACATACACATCTACTCAACACCTCTAACAAAACACATACATGTCTACTCAACACCCCTAACAAGCACATACATGTCTACCCAACTCCCCTAACAAACACATACATGTGTACTCAACACCCCCCAACAAACACACACACATCTACTAAACACCACTAACACATACATGTCCTCAACAACCCTAACAAACACATACATGTCTGCTCAACACCCCTAACAAATACATCCATGTCTACCCAACACCCCTAACAAATGAATACTTGTCTACCCAACACCCCTAACAAACACATGCACATAAATCCAACACCCCTAACAAACACTTACACTTCACCTCAACACCACTAAAAACCACATACACATCTACTCAACACCCCTAACAAACACATACATATCTACTCAACACCCATAACAAACACATACACGTCTACCCAACACCCCTAACAAACACATAGACATCTGCTCAACAACCCTATCAAACACATACACGTCTACTCGACATCCCTAACAAACACATACAGATCTAATCAACACCCCTAACAGACACAAAATTGCGTACTCAACACCCTTAATAAACACTTTCATGTCTACCCAACACCCCTAACAAATACATGTGTACCCAACACCCCTAACAAACACAGACACTTCAACTCAACACCCCTAACAAACACACACACACATCTAATCAACAACCTTATCAAACACATACACATCTACTCAACACCTCCTAACAAACACAGACACTTCAACTCAACACCCCTAACAAACACACACACACATCTAATCAACAACCTTATCAAACACATACACATCTACTCAACACCTCCTAACAAACACATACACATCTACTCAACACCTCTAACAAAACACATGCATGTCTACGCAACACCCTTAACAAACACATCCATGTGTACCCAACTCCCCTAACAAACACATACATGTGTACTCAACACCCCTAACAAACACATACACATCTACTCAACACTCCTAACACATACATACATATCTACTCAACACCCATAACAAACACATACACATCTACCCAACTCCCCTAACAAACACATAAACTTCACCTCAACACCACTAAAAACCACATACACATCTACTTAACACATCTAACAAACACATACATATCTACTCAACACCCATAACAAACACATACAGGTCTACCCAACACCCCCAATAAAACATTCACATCAATCGAACACCCCTAACAAACACATACACATCTACTCAACACCGCTAACAAACACATGCACGTCTTTCAAACAGCCCTAACAAACACATACACATCTACTCAACAGCCCTAACAAACACATACACTTCTACCTAACACACCTAACAAGCACATACATCTGTACTCAACACCCATACCAAACACATGTATGTGTAGTCAACATCCCTAACAAACACATGCACGTCTTTCCAACAACCCTAACAATCACATACACATCTAATCAACAACCCTATCAAACACATACATGTTTACTCAACACCCCTAACAAACACATACACATCTACTCAACACCCCTAACAAACACCTAAATATGTCCTCAACACCCTTAACAAACACATCCATGTGTACCCAACACCCCTAACAAACAAATACATGTGTACCCAACACTATCAAACACACACACACACATCTACCCAACACCCCTAACAAACACTTACACTTCAACTCAACACCGCTAAAACACATACACATCTACTCAACACCCCTAACAAACACATAAATATGTACTCAACTCCCCTAACAAACACATACTTGTTACTCAACACCCCTGACAAACACATGCATGTCTACTCGACACCCCTAACAATCACATACGTGTACTCAACACCTGTAACATCCCCTTGCTTAAAGGGAAATTCCCAAAACTCACAATGATTTTAAATGATCTTTTTTCATGCACTCACACGATTGTCTACAATTTCTCTGATTGTAATCTTAAATATTTTGGCTGTTAAATATGGTGTTAACATTGGCTTGTTAACTAGTTTATCTGATCTCAGCAAACTTGTCACAAAGTTCTAATTCTGAAAGTATTAATAGATAAACCCATGTATTGTTCTAGTTTACGTTCTGTTGCACTTAATAACAACAGTTATCTTCATTTGAAAGAGTCAGGAAATCTACAGACAGAGAACTCTCTCAGGTACCATTAGGTCCAGTTTGTACAGATCTTGATCTCCAAAAAGCACCAAACTGGACCTTTCAGTACGGAACTTTCCACCACTTTCCTAGTGCTAAAGTTTCTGGTTCTTTGTACAGTGGAGAAATAGAGTTCATAGAGTTCTACTCAATCTCAATATTCACAGTTCCATTATTATTATTATTATTATTATTATTATTAGTGTATATTATAAAGTCATTAATCACCAACACACAAACACACAAGCACCTCACACTGCACCTCTCCTGCCAGACTGAAATAAAAATAAGGTAAATATTTATGAACTTACCCATGTGTGTGTGTGTGTGTGTGCGTGTGTGTGCGTAGCAGGGTGGTGGTCCGAGGGGTTTCTGCTCGGCTGCCTCTGATGTGGTGATAAAGTTACTCTCACACGTCTCTTTTAACGTTCTCACTCACGCTTTTGTTTCCGAGACAATAAACAGAACCCCACACACACACACACACACATATAAACATGAACACACACACAAACACACACAGACACACACTCACTCTGCACTGGGCAGGTCTTAAAGGCACAGTGTCTCTCTGTGTTTTACAGCTTCTGTGTTTCTGTTTTGCATTTCATTTATTCCACAAAACTCTTATACCTTAATTCCTTTACCCTTGACCCCTAAACCCTTTTACACTTATCCCCAACCCCTACACCCTTTTACACTTATCCCCTAACCCCTACACCCTTTTACACTTATCCCCTAACCCCTACACCCTTTTACACTTATCCCCTAACCCCTAAACCCTTTTACACTTATCCCCTAACCCCTACACCCTTTACACGTATCCCCTAACCCCTACACCCTTTTACACTTATCCCCTAACCCCTAAACCCTTTTACACTTATCCCCAACCCCTACACCCTTTTACACTTATCCCCTAACCCCTACACCCTTTACACGTATCCCCTAACCCCTACACCCTTTTACACTTATCCCCTAACCCCTAAACCCTTTTACACTTATCCCCAACCCCTACACCCTTTTACACTTATCCCCTAACCCCTACACCCTTTTACACTTATCCCCTAACCCCTACACCCTTTTACACTTATCCCCTAACCCCTAAACCCTTTTACACTTATCCCCAACCCCTACACCCTTTTACACTTATCCCCTAACCCCTACACCCTTTTACACTTATCCCCTAACCCCTACACCCTTTTACACTTATCCCCTAACCCATAAACCCTTTTACACTTATCCCCAACCCCTACACCCTTTACACGTATCCCCTAACCCCCACATTCTTTTCCACTTATCCCCTAACCCCTACACCCTTTACACGTATCCCCTAACCCCTACACCCTTTTACACTTATCCCCTAACCCCTACACCCTTTACACGTATCCCCTAACTGCTACACCCTTTTACATTTATCCCCTAACCAATACACCCTTTTACATTTATCCCCTAACCCCCACATTCTTTTCCACTTATCCCCTAACCCCTACACCCTTTTACATTTATCCCCTAACCAATACACCCTTTTACATTTATCCCCTAACCCCCACATTCTTTTCCACTTATCCCCTAATCCCTACACCCTTTTACAATTATCCTCTAACCCCTACACCCTTTTACACTTATCCCCTAACCCCTACACCCTTTTACACTTATCCCCTAACCCCTGCACCCTTTTACATTTATCCCCTAATCCCTACACCCTTTTACATTTATCCTCTAACCCCTACACCCTTTTACACTTATCCCCTAACCTCTACACCCTTTTACACTTATCCCCTAACCCCTGCACCCTTTACATTTATCCCCTAATCCCTACACCCTTTTACATTTATCCTCTAACCCCTACACCCTTTTACACTTATCCCCTAACCCCTACACCCTTTTACATTTATCCCCTAACCCCTACACCCTTTACACTTATCCCCTAGCCCTTACACCCTTTACACTTATCCCCTAACCCCTACACCCTTTTACACTTATCCCCTAACCCCTACACCCTTTTACATTTATCCCCTAACCCCTACACCCTTTACACTTATCCCCTAACCTCTACACCCTTTTACATTTATCCTCTAACCCTACACCATTTTACACTTATCCCTTGACCCCATATCCGTTTTCCTTTCTATCCTTACCACTAACCCGTACACCCTTTTACACTTATCCCCTAACCCCTACACCCTTTTACACTTATCCCCTAACCCCTAAACCCTTTTACACTTATCCCCTAACCCCTACACCCTTTTACACTTATCCCCTAACCCCTACACCCTTTTACACTTATCCCCTAATCCCTACACCCTTTTACACTTATCCCCTAACCCCTACACCCTTTTACACTTATCCCCTAACCCCTACACCCTTTTACACTTATCCCCTAACCCCTACACCCTTTTACACTTATCCCCTAATCCCTACACCCTTTTACACTTATCCCCTAACCCCTACACCCTTTTACACTTATCCCCTAACCCCTACACCCTTTTACACTTATCCCCTAACCCCTACACCCTTTTACACTTATCCCCTAATCCCTACACCCTTTTACACTTATCCCCTAACCCCTACACCCTTTTACACTTATCCCCTAACCCCTACACCCTTTTACACTTATCCCCTAACCCCTACACCCTTTTACACTTATCCCCTAATCCCTACACCCTTTTACACTTATCCCCTAACCCCTACACCCTTTTACACTTATCCCCTAACCCCTACACCCTTTTACTTTATACCCTAAAGCCTAAGCACTATTTCACTAACCCCTATACACTATTTCCTTTATACACTTACGCTTATCCCCATACCCTATTTACCTAATCCCCTAATCTGTTTACCCTGTTTCTTTTGTTCTATAGCCTCTACGCCACACTTTCTTTATCCCCTAACCCCTATCGCCCATTTCCTTCATACTCTAATCCATACCCTCCATTTCCTTTGCCCTTTACCCCATATCCTCTTTGTCTTATCCCCTTATATAATTATCCTATAGGCCCTATA
>NW_023494794.1:16210316-16235316 GCF_904425465.1 Colossoma macropomum | reverse complement strand
CCACAGGATACGGAGCCAAAGTGGCCTCTGTCGGAATCCTCCGCTCCACCTTAAATGGTGCAGCACTTACATTCTGTTCCACCTTAAATGGTGCAGCACTTACATTCTGACACCTGAGGCTCCAGAATCTTTCATTCCACCTTAAATGGTGCAGCAGACTGAGGTGACAGAATGTAACTGCTGCACCGTTTAAGGTGGAACGGAAGATTCCGACGGGAGGCCTCAGCTGGGTGAAGAGGATGGAGACATTCAGAAAGGCATGAATGATGAAGATATCAGCACAAAACTCCCTCGGCGGAGAGATTCTGCGTGAAGAGTCTGATTCATCTGAACCGCCTCGTGACAAAAAGCCCTCCGTTACTCCGTTACTCCTCTGCGCTGAGAAGAAATAAAAAATATCCGTCCGTTTGTTCTCGAGTAACTTTCCTTTTAACGTGATTAGTAACAACGACATCTCAGGAGCTCCGAAGCAGAGTTAATATATCTAATACTGAGACTGTACAGACAAAGTTATTACTCTTATTACATATGTTATTACTGTCTTATTACACCCGATGACAGATGATTTGAAGAGCTCAGTGGAGAAAGTTCTGGAGCCCAGCTTTTGTTGATTTTTTTCTGATTGTCTATAAAGTGAAGGTCTGAGAGGTCAGGGCACCCCCTACAGTCCAGCAGGAGCGCATAGGACAGTACATCACTCTAATTCTCCACAGTCTAAACAGGAAATGGTTCATAATCCAATGCGTGTGGACGGTCCACAACCAGCCTCACCATCTGTTAGACCCATAACAGAAGGGAAGGAAACTGGCACATGACTGGACCCGTTCAGCTGGGTGCCAAATAATCATCTTTTATTCGAGAACAGTAGCTGTGAAAGAACAGGGAACATGGAGACGTGAACAGACCTGGGTTCTATTCTGGTTCCACTGGTTTAATACTTGTTAATTAAACTGGTTTAAAATTCAGTGAAGTGTTAAAGTGGTTGATCATGTAGGAACAGAGTTCTACTGCTGGGGTGTTACGTTCAGACTACTTTGACCCCTCATTCTCCAAAAAACACCAACATTCTCAACCAAAAGTCCTGATTCCCATCCTCCATCAAACAATATTCACCATCATCCTCCACCAATCAACTTTCACCATCATTCTCCAAACATTCACCATCATCCTTCACCAACCAACAATCACCATCATCTTCCACCAAACAACACTGACCATCATCCTCCACCAAACAACATTGACCATCATCCTCCAAACATTATTTACCATCATCCTCCACCAAACAACAATCACCATTATCCTCCACCAACCAACATTCCCCATCATCCTCCACCAAACATCATTCACCATGATCCTCCACCAACCAACAATCACCATCATCCTCCACCAACCAACATTCCCCATCATCCTCCACCAAACATCATTCACCATGATCCTCCACCAACCAACAATCACCATCATCCTCCACCAACCATCATTCACCATCATCCTCCACCAAACATCATTCACCATCATCCTCCACCAACCAACAATCACCATCATCCTCCACCAACCAACATTCCCCATCATCCTCCACCAAACATCATTCACCATGATCCTCCACCAACCAACATTCACCATCGTCCTCCACCAGTCAACTTTCACCATCATCCTCCAAACATTTACCATCATCCTCCACCAACCAACATTGACCATCATCCTCCACCAAACATGATTCACCATCATCCTCCACCAACCAACATTCACCATCATCCTCCACCAACCAACATTCACCATCATCATCCACCAACCAACATTCACCATCATCCTCCACCAACCAACATTCACCATCATCATCCACCAACCAACATTCACCATCATCCACCAAGCAACATTCACCATCATCCTCCACCAAACATGATTCACCATCATCCTCCACCAACCAACATTCACCATCATCATCCACCATTTTTTCAGCTTTCTTTATGATGTAAATGACTTTCTTTCTCCACCACAGTCCAAACTCTGGTTTTTGCCAGTGACTTTATAAAATTCCAGAAAAGGAACCAAGTCGAGTAACTGAGAGTGAACAGACAGACCACACCAGACTCTCGACAACAAGACAGACACGCCCACCTGGCGCTCTGGTGTTTTGGAGAATGTAGGATCAGCTCTTCTGGCTCTACTCATCTGGTTTACTGGGTTTACTGGTTTACAGTTTAAACTACAGACATGTGCTGTAAACCTAACAGCTGCTCTCCTGAAACCTCTAACAGCATAACGTTTATTTTCAGGGACCCTCCGGAACTTTGATTTTGAGACATTTTGGGGGGTCTAATAGGTTGATTAGGGGGTCCCAGAACCCCCTGTTTTTGCAGCTTGGTTAGATGTATATATTATCGTCTCTCACCTCGTTACAGCATCATATGATACGTTCTGTTTGATGTATACTAGAAAAAGGCAAATCAAAAAAGGCGTCAATCACGTCCAGTGCTCCTTCCCATGTTGCTGGGAAACAGCGTGTTAAAGGAACTAAATAGGAAGATCAGTTAGAAATGTTTCATATATTCTGAGTGTGACAGCAGCACAAATATCCGACAGTGTAAGAATCCATTTTCTGCAGCTAATGCATGACGGTGTCACACTGACGGATCTGTGTGCTGCTGCGCTTTGGCATTAATTTTATTTCAGGTTGGCTCTGTTTCATCTCACCCATTCACTCCATTGTAACCCCGTAAAGGAATAAGAGTGGAGCCGCTTTAGGCTGTCAGGTGACACCGTCTGCTGTCTGTCTGGGTACTAATAGCCAAACTGAGCGCAGGTTATATTACTACTCATAATTATTTTTTTCTGCCTGAAAAATAGATCAGTATCTCTCAGAGTTGTAGCTGAGTCTGTTCCTCCATTTTTAATTAGAGATGCGTGATCAGGAGATTGGAAGTGGCACAGTTTTGCTCTAAAATCTAAATTATATTAAAAATTTGCTGCTGATCTCCAATTTTGGGCCATTAATCATAAAATGTACACACAATTAAAGCATTTTCAAATGTCAAAATATGAAAAATGAGATTCAAGTTTTTGTTCCAGTAGCAGCGATAAATATAAATATATATGTTTGGCCGATCTGTGTTGCAGTTTTATGATGTAAATAACTTGAGAACTGTATCTGATTCATGTTAATCAAATATGTTCATTTTTCATTTAAGAATTTAAAATGGCAGTTTTGACCATTAAGGAGTAAATTATGTTCTTTACATTGTAACTTTCACCAAAAAAAGAAACCCAAACACAGTGTGATCTTTGGGTTTCAAAGGCCAACTTGGCTGTAAATAAACTGGATGATTAGAATCAGCCATAAAAATTCCTGACCAGTGGACCCCTATTTCAATAATGTGTTAATTCACTGATCATTTATTGATGAGTGTGTATGAAGGTGCAAACCTACAGCAGAGATAATCAAATTAAACTGAACTGAACTGAATGAGGTGGGACGTCATATGGTTTAATGCTGGGGGTCTACCAGGTTCTGGTGGCTCACGGTACTCCTGATCGCACTGCTGTGGAACCACGTTTGAACAGGTCTGGACGGGTGGTACCGTAGCGGTGAAGGCTGGCTGTGAAACTGGCCATCAGTGCTGTGTTATACTCTGGTCGTTGAGTGTGAGTGCGGAAGGCCCGTGTTGTTGTATCCGTGCGTGAAGGTGTTGTATGGGTGCATGCTGGGATACCCCATCAGCGAGCTGGGCGACATCGTGATAGTGTTGGGCGTCATAGTGACGCTGTTGGGTGTCATGGAGACGCTGTTTGGCGTCAAGGCGGCGGCGGAGTTGGGAGTCATGAGCGGGATGTCGTCAGGCGAGCGGCGCAGGGTTAGAGCGTAATCCCTCGGAGACGAGGCCGGGGTCAAACGCAGGGGGTCACATAGTGACCCCTCCTCTTTCTCACCTCCAGAAATTGAAGCAGGAACGTAGTTGAGGTCGTTGGGTGGGGCCTGGCGCTGGGGGGCAGACTGGGGGGGCGTGTCCTGCCGGCTGCGCTTATCTTTGCGGTAGTAAAGCGCGGCGAAGGCCAGAACGTTGAGGAACAGAAGTGAAGCTCCGACAGCGATGGTCACGCTGAGCTCTGTGGAGTAATCCCGCGGATTGGCAATCACCAGCGGGCCGCTGCGGGCTGTGGATTGGGGCGGCTGGCGTTTGCCGGGCGTTCGGGTCTTGCCGCCCCCTCCTGGTCGGGGCGTGGAGCTGCGGGTGCTGTGCGTGGTCTGCGCTGGAGGAACGCGGGTGGTGGTGGAGGTGTAGTGGAACATGTCGTGCAGGTTGTACAGGTGAGGCACCAGGTGCTTCCAGAAGGCCACCTTGGTGGCGCGGTAGTGGTCGCGGACACGAGGCTTTAGGCCGATGTGCAGGTAGAGCTGGTCATGAGGGCTGTACTTGGACCAGGAAACCTCCTCGAAACGGTTCGCCTTCGTGTGGATGAACTTGGTGTCCTGGGGAACCGGCTTATTGGGGTCTCTGAGGGGAGAGAAACAAAATTAAACCTATAATTACTGCAACACGTCATGTGTCTGACAATCCAATGATCAGTTAGGATGAACTACGATTACAGAAGATTTAACAAAGTGTGCACTTTAGGCAATTTTAGCAACACAGTCTGCTAAGTTTTAGCAATTTACCAGATTCAAATGCCATATGCAAAAGTTTGGGCGCCCCAACCAAATTCCATGTTGTCATTGATCTTTGAAGTTTAAATAAGTTACACATCCTTCACAGAGACACACATCATAATGCACAGTTACTGTTCACTTACTGAATTTAACGCATTGGGGAACACATGAAACATAAAAAGTGGCCTGTGCAAAAGTTATGGCACAGTTGATATTTTTTCAAAATGTTAAACACAAATAAATAAAAAATTAAGCAAATAAACAGAAACCGTGTTCTCTGTAGAGGATCTGTTCACTTATTGTCGCTTAGAAAACCAACAACTAAAATGGTTTTTGACCCAAACTTCTGCACACGACTGTACAAAGACAATTATTTTGGGTAGCATGATGGTAACTGTTCTGAAACAGTTTGACTAAATTACACTGAAACATCCAACATGTTCTAGATATTAAAAGAGAAATTGTGAGTGTGCCTATTTTGGGGTAATTAGTACTGTTGAGTTTTCCTGGTTTAAACCTAGAACCTAAAAAATTGTAAAAGAAAGAGTTACTGCTGTATTTTTGGGCCAAGCTAAAAATCATGGCCTATTTTCATTTGTGACTTTAGTGTATTTAAAAAATTAAAAATAATTAAAATGACTCTGACTCAAATTGTGTGGTGATGTGAACACATAGTTTCTGAAATAGGCATAACAGAATCATTATGAGGTCACAGATTTACATCCCTGATATTTAACATTTGTAGCTTTGAGGTGATGTTTGTGTTTGTGTACATGATTCATCCAACCGTAATTACTGAAACAGTGTTCTCCCAGGCTGCGCTAGAGGGCGCTGTTTCACACGACAGCGAGTTATCCTCTCTCTCTCTCTCTCTCTCTCTCTCTGTCTCTCTCTCTCTCAATGTGACCTACTTCAGGATCATTTTGAGGCCATTTCTGCTGTTTGCACCTGCTACACACACAGCAGAGCACCAGGAGAAATGCTGCACTCTAAAAATGGGTCCCGACACAAGCTGGTAATTTTTGATCCTTCACTGCGAAAATAATTTTTCTCCTTTGATCTCTGAGAGCGTCCAGTGAACATTTATTAAACCATTATGTTTTGCGCATCATGAAGCGTCCGTCACTTAAATTCTCCTGTATGCGCTGCTTTGTTGTTTATCCTCGTTCTGGTTCTGAAGGATCATGTTAGTGTTTTTCCTGCTCTAGTTACTTAGTAAACGGGACACTGGAGGTGGGAGTGCTGAGGGGGCTGCAGCTACACATACTCACCGAGCACTTTATTAGGAACACTACACTAATACGGGGTAGGGCCACGCTTTGGGCAGTGTGTGAAAGACCCCCTGGTATTCAGGGGTCCCATGGCTGCTAACTCTCTCTCTCTCCATAGCGGCGCTGATGCTTCAATGTCAGTAAATATTTCTTTTATCATCTGTTCTTCTGTAGAGTCTCTGTTCTAGTGCAGTTCTGCGCTCTTCCTCACAGTAACTGAGATCTTCCTCGTCTCCTCTTCTGTCTTCAGTGTGAGAAATGAGGAACAGTCACTCTTCACTCCAAACTCTTGGGAAACTGGGCGAGTTTTCAGATTTACAGATCTGCTGCAGCTCATTGTAAAGTTTTTCAGAGGAATCCGGGCAGAGTTACAGTTTCTAGACTATGAAAGGACCAACTGGGTGAACCAGTCTGCTACAGCGCCACCCTGAGGCAGAGCAGTGCTGCAGCTCTAGTTAGTTAAGCATACTGTAGGCAACAACAGTGAAATTACTGCTAAATGTAGCGAAAACACAGTCTGGCAGCTGACTGTATTTCCTTAATGGACAGCATAATATCATAATAAATTATTTTCAGGGACCCCCAGAATTTTGATTTTGAGACAGAACCCTTCAGAATCCCATTCATTTCACATCTTGGCCTCAATTGTTTGTGTCATGGACTCCACAAGATGTTGGAAACATTCTTTTGAGGTTCTGGTCCATGTTGAGATGATCATCATGCAGGTCCTGCAGATTTTCAGCTGCACTTTAATGCTGTGAATCTCCTGTTTTTCCACATCCCAAAGGAGATCTACTGGATTCAGATCTGGTGACTGTGAAGGCCACTGAAGAACACTGACCTCACTGTGATGTTCAGGAAACCAGTTTGAGACTTTAGCTGTGTGACACGGTGCATCATCATGCTGGAAGTAACCATTAGTAGATGGTAAATTGTGATCATGAAGGGACGAACATGGTCATCAACAACACTCAGGCTCCCGGTTCCGGTGCGCCGTAGAATGGCCGCACTGGTGAGAGCTCTGGGTAAACTCTACAGGTTTTTGTGTTTTATTGTGCTGTTTCTTTGTGCTTTTGCACAAACCGCTTTTGGGATCATTCAGTATGATCAACAAACTCTTTTGAACATCCGATCATCGCTCAAGACGGACTTTAACACAAACACATGCTCGGACGCGAGCGGCTGCCCCTTCGCTGCTTCTCTGCCTCTTTGTTTACCAACACGTGCACGCCGGCGGAGCAGGAGGAAGCGCTAGAGGGGCAGATGCGCCGGGATATTATGCAGGACAAGGAAGAGGCGCTTCAACCCTCTGCTTCCAAGTATTCTACTTGCAAATGTTCAATCGCTGGAGAAGAAAACAGACGAGCTGAACACGCGGATCAGGTTTCAGTGCAACATTGAGAGCTGCTGCGTTTTAGCGCTCACAGAGACGTGGCTCTCCGCGGCAACACCGAACAACGGCATCACACCGGCCGGTTTCACCATCTACCGCCAGGACAGAACTCTGGACTCTGGTAAGGGCAGAGGCGGCGGGGTATGTGTTATGGTGAACTCTCGATGGGGAACAGATGTAGCGGTTCTAGCCAGTCACTGCTCTCCAGACATTGAACTCATAACAGTCAAAGTTCGACCCTTTTTTTTGCCCAGGGACTTCAGCTCAGTCATTCTCAGTACAGTCTACATCCCACATCAGGCAGAAAAGTCACGTGCTTTGGAAGTTTTGTACGAGACCATTAATGGACTTGAGAACGTTCACCCTGAGGCTGCTTTTATTGTGGTTGGGGATTTTAACAGGGCAAACTTGAAGAAGGTTCTGCCCAAGTACTACCAGCACATTAAATTTCCCACCCGAGGAGAACAGACTCTTGACCACTGCTACACCACAATCAAGGACAGTTACAAACACCTCCCCCGCCCTGCCTTCGGCAAAGCTGATCACATCTCTGTTCTTCTCCTGCCCGCATACAAACAAAGACTTAAACAGGCAAAAACAGTTCTCAGATCAGTCTATCAATGGAGTGAGGAGGCCATCTTCACACGTCAAGACTGCTTTGAATCCACAGACTGGAAGACGTTCCGTGATGCAGCTGACACAGACATCAATGAATACACTGACTCCATCACAAGCTACATCAATAATTGCACTGAAGACACTGTACCAAAAATCAATGTCAGGACATTTCCTAACCAGAAACCCTGGATCAATGCTGAGGTTCGAGCCAAACTAAGAGCTCGGGCTGCTGCCTACAACTCTGGTGACCCGGCTAGCTACAAGAAGGCCAGATATGACCTTCAGAGGACCATCAGACTGGCCAAAAGGAGCTACAGGGACAGACTGGAATCCAACTATCTTGGCTCTGATCTCAGATGTATGTGGAGTGACCTGCGCACCATCACTGACTACAAAGAAGGTGGGATCTGTGATGGGGGCTCTTCCTCCTCACTTGCAGATGAACTTAATGCTCATTATGCTCGTTTTGAGGCAACTAACACCTCACCTGCTGAGAAACTCCCAGTAGATGAGGAGAGCTGCGCTCTAGCCATTCCCCTGTCTGAGGTGGAGAGATCCTTCAGGACCGTTAACCCACGCAAGGCACCCGGTCCCTACGGCGTCCACAGCCGTGTACTTAAAGCATGTGCCAACCAGCTGGCTGAGGTTTTCACTGACGTCTTTAACCTCTCCTTAAGACTGTCAGTGATTCCCAAGTGCTTTAAGGAAACCACAATTGTTCCAGTCCCCAAGAAATCGTCTGTCACCTGCCTGAATGACCACTGCCCTGTTGCACTGACATCTACAGTTAAGAAGTGCTTCGAGTGGCTGATCAAAGCCCACATCTGCTCAACACTTCCAGCCACCATGGACCCTCACCAATTTGCATACCGCTCCAACAGATCCACAGACGACGCCATTGCACTAACAATACACACTGCTCTCACACACCTGGACAGAAAGAACACATATGTAAGAATGCTGTTCATAGATTACAGCTCAGCATTCAACACAATCATCCCTGCCAAACTCATTCCTAAGCTCACAGACTTGGGTTTGAACTCTCATCTCTGCAACTGGATACTGGACTTCCTGACGAGTGACCCCAGGTGGTGAAAGTTGGTAACGGCTTCTCTTCCACACTGACTCTGAGCACAGGGGCTCCCCAGGGATGTGTGCTCAGCCCCCTCCTGTACTCCCTGTATACACATGACTGTGTAGCCAAACACACGTCTAACATCATCTTCAAGTTTGCTGATGACACCACCATCCTAGGCCTCATCACTGATGGAGATGAAACAGCCTACAGAGACGAGGTCAGCGCTCTGTCTGAGTGGAGCCATGACAGCAACCTCCGTCTCAACATCAGCAAAACAAAGGAGATGATCGGGGACTACAGGAAGCAGCAGAGAAGTGGTCACTCTCCCCTTTTCATCAATGGAGCCGAAGTGGAGAGAGTCAGCAGTGTGAAGTTTCTCAGCGTACACCTCACTGATGACCTCACCTGGTCCCTCCACACCAACACTATCGTGAGATCTGCCCGTCAGCATCTCTTCTTCCTGCGCAGGCTCAGGAAGTTTGGTCTGCCTCCTCAGATCCTCACCAACTTCTACAGATGCACCATAGAGAGCATCCTCACAGGCTGCATCACTGTCTGGTACAGCAGCTGCACCGCCTGTGACCGCAAAGCCCTTAAAGGAGTGGTGAGGACGGCAGAAGCCATCATAGGCAACAGACTACCAGCCTTACAGGACATCTACCAGTCCCGCTGCCTCAGGAAGATCAAAAAGATCCGGTCAGACAGCGTCACCCAGCACACAGCCAGTTCACCATCCTGCCATCAGGCAGGAGATTTCGTAGCATACCGGCTAATGAACAGTTTCTACCCACAGGCTGTCAGGCCTCTGAACAAGCTGTGAAGCTGTGGGTCCTTCACCAGCTACTATTTTACTCAGTCACATTGTCAGTATTATTATTATATCATATCATCTCTGCTATGGACAATAACACCTTAACACTAAGCCACTTTAAAGAACAATAACACTGAGTCACTTAGTCACTTTAAAATGTATATTGTCTGTATATTTGTGTACATTTCTCTATATTTGTGTATATTTTATCTGTATTTTCTCTATATTTTGTGTATGTTTAATATATTTCAGTTTGTTTTTCTTGTAATTTTATTTTTACTTATTTACTTTCTGTAGAGTGATTTGTCTGAGCCTCACCACAAGCATTTCAATGCATAAATGTCCTGACATGTTGTGCAATTGAGAAATAAACTTGAAACTTGAAACTTGAACTTGATGTTCAAGCGATGATTGATCAGCATTAACAGCCCAAAGTGCGCTGAGAAAACATCCCCCACCCCATTACACTACCTCCACCAGCCTGGACTGGACTCACACAAGGCAGGTCAGGTCCATGGATTCATGCTGTTCATGCCAAATTCTGACCCCATCATCTGCGTCTCTCAGCAGAAACTGAGAATTATCAGACCAGGATACGTTTCTCCATCCTCAGCTGTCCAGTGTTGGTGGGTCGGTGTCCACCGCAGCCTCAGCTTTCTGTTCTCGGCTGACAGAAGTGGAACCTGACGTGGTCTTCTACTGTTGTAGCCCATCCGCCTCAAGGCTGGACATGTTGTTCATTCTGAGATGCTTTTCTGCTCATCATAGTTGTACAGAGTGGTTATCTGAGTAAACGCAGCCTTTCTGTCACCTCGAACCAGTCTGGCCATTCTCCGCTGACCTCTCTCATCAACAAGGCATTTCCATCCGCAGATTTACAGGTGTTCCTAATAAAGTGCTCGGTGAGTGTACATTATTATAAACATATAATAAAATACATTCTGAGTGTAATACAGACCTGGTTGTTTGTTCTGCTTAGCATTTGCAATGTTTAACTGTTAATGCTGTATTTTAATACAGCAAAGATGGTCACTTCTCTCCATGTGTGGTTTGGCTACCTATTTAAAATGTCCATGAAATCTGATTGGCCACCCTAGATGGCACCCCAACATTTCTGCCATGTCATTACCTTCCACCTCACCATGCAGTGGGTGATTGTGCCTTTTAGAGGAGAGGCGCTGTGACACTGTTGTGACGAGTGCCTCAAATTACAAATGTGTGTATTCTATTTGGTCTTTGATCATCAGGAATTTGACGATGATGCAAGCCATCATATTTGTTTCCATTCATGCCAGAAATGACTCTCACCATCACAGTATAAGATCAAGATCTACCCCAGAAAATATATTCATGATACAATGTACAATCCTATCCATGATATTCTATGGAAATATAGACACTTCTGTACAACACGTTTCCCAATCAATACAGATAAACTTTACTTAACCTCTACGTCTTCATGACAGTCTAGTTTAAAATGATCCCCAATCTGGGCTGTTTCCCAAAAGCTTAGCTGTGTACCGGAGTTGTTAAGTTCCATCGGAGGAACCGTTGTAAGATGAGCGGCTGCTCACCAAAACCTCAGTTTGAATAAACATTTTACTATTTTACTATACAGCTCTGCGTTTCCCAGTCTTGGATATTGTTTATTGTTTATTGTGTACATTTTATTGTTTATTAACATATAGCTCTGTGTTACCCAGTTTTGGCGAAGTTGGTCCAGTAGGTCATGACGACGGCGCTGAGCATGATGTCGTTGCGTGAAAAGTTGCAAGGGAAAAGCTCAGTGGGTCCTATAAGCGGAACTCCGAACACGTAGGGGATTTCGTCTCCGTGGGCGGAGTCAGCCCAGGCGGGCTTCATGGGGCTCTGGCAGTGGTGGTAGAAGGCGTAGAAGAACGTGGGGGAGCCATAGCGGGCGTGCAGGTCCGCCGTCACTATCGCAGGCTCCACCCACTGGTGGTCCGTAAACATGGCCACCAGCGTTTTGCGGCGCGTCTCGGGGTTGTCTCGGTCGGCCCAGTCCGTGTACATGAACTTTATCGTCTCCCTCAGCGTGTCCTTCCCCTCAGGGTAACCATAGAGACCGTCCACGAAGTCTGACACGGCGAAATCAAAATCCGACCCAGAGACGCCACCCTCCTCGGGCTCCACCACGCCCTCCACGAAGCGAAGCCCCTCCCCCTGGTTGACGCCCAGCATGATGTCATAGTTGAGGAACTCGCCCTGCTCCATCAGCACTTCCGGGTCGTCGGGGATGAGATCGCCATCGATGACTGGGCCGAAGGCGATGTGGAAGCGCGCGGGCTGGATGTCCTGCTCCACCAGCTCCCTGTAGCTGCGCTTCTGCATGCACAGCACCAGGTCCTGCATGAACACACACACACAGATAATAAGGCCACCAAGCCAGTCGATCTCATGGACCAAATGAAGAATTTGTGGCCAGAATAATAGAAACATGCTTATCATATGAGCACTACATTTTACAGTCATCAAACACTTCAGGAGGAAATATTTATAAAAAACACTTCACATTAATAAGAACTTTGGGCCTCGTTCTCCAACATGCTCATACGTTTGTTTTTAACTGTGTTATTGAGAAAGATCCTGAGAAGAAGTCTCCGTCAGATTCATGTCGTGTTCTTAAAGCACAGAACTGTTCTCACCTTTGTGCTCTTGAGTGTGTGTAGATTCTGTTCTTACCCAAGAACAAATCCCACACAAGAGAACATTGGTGAGTCAGAGTCTTTATCAAAACTGCATAAGTGGGTTTAAGAAGGACTTTCTTCTTTGGAACGGTTGGAGAATGAGGACCATTGTCAGTGTGGTGACCATGGTGGTCCCCCCTGCCAAGGTGGTCTGCCCAGAACCCAGTCTGGGTTATTTTGTTAGGTTCTGTTTAGTTCCTGCAGTGATGGACTCCCAGTGTGACACCAGCTTATTTAACACCTTATTTATAAGATCTTGTTTCATACAGTTATGTTAGGGTTTTACTAGACCATATTCTCGTTGTGTTTGGTTCGATATAGAACCCTGACATCGTAACAATGGTAGAACCCTTTTTGGTGCAATATAGACCCCTTTTCAAAAAGGTTCTGTATAAAACCATATACAACACATTCTCCATCAGTCTGAAGAACCATTTAACCATGCAAATTGTTACTTGAGTGTTCATGGTTCTATATAGAAGAATTATACTAAAGACTTGACTTGAATACTAAGGATTCAAGTCAAGTCAAGAGGCTTTTACTGTCATTCCATCCATGTACAAGTACACAGTGGAGTGAAATTACGTTCCTTGTTCCATGTTGCACTGTGTTGTTCCTGGAGGAACGTAATTTCACTCCACTGTGTACTTGTACACGGATGGAATGACAGTAAAAGCCTCTTGACTTGACTTGACTTGCCCTGACTTGAATCCTTGAAGAACCATCTTTTGTTAGGAGTGTAGAACAGGATTATTATCATTAATGAAAACTATTAAAATAAAAACTTGCAGTGAAATAATTGACTCCTTAACCATAATAAACAATAAAATGACAGTTTTCAGAAACATGAAAACCAAATAAAAACATTACAGTCCAACACAAAAACTGAACATCATTACAAAGAAAAATATGTTTTCATATTTCTATTTCCAGGATGGTCTTAAAGTGGATGCCAGATCTTAAATAGGCAGCAGATGGCGCTGTCTTTGAGCACCAAGCTCATAGATTCAAAACTATAAAACCCAGTTCAGGATTTAATCACAAAGAGGAGAAAGATGCAGAGGAAGAACTGCTGTTTTCCATGTATAATCAGTGAAAACAGCAGCACAAATATGAAGTCATCAGTAACCAAGTGGTCAAGGTCTGAAAGTGGAGGTGCTTAAAGTCAGGTAACATAAAAACTTGAAGTGAACAGGGGGAACAAAAACTGTCCATAAAGGTGCAAAATCAATTCAATGACCACATGAAGTATCCACCATTAACATTTGTGACTCAGGCTGGTGAAACTCAGGATGGTCCACCCTCTGTCACTCGCTCCTATCTAGCTGGGAGATTGAAGACTAACATGTTCTCCAAGACACGCAGCGTCTTTAGAGCTCAACACGCTTGGAGGAGAATGCGAATTGCTGATTTTGTGACAGTTTGCTAACACTTGCCCAAGTTAGCAGAGTGATGGTGGGAGAGGGAGGACCACCCTACCCAACCAGAGCCCATCCCACCCACCCACTCAGAGACTCCTGGTTACCGATGGCTGAGGCATCACCAGGGATCTCGTGATCTCCTGATGATAAGGTCAGCGCAACTGAGTTACAACTGCTGAAATATACAATAGAAATATGTAGATAAGAATACAGAAATGTTATTTTCAGAGAAATGTGAAAACCTACATGTGTGTCCAGCACATTGCAGCCCACACGCTCAGCCAGCAGGCGGGTGTACTTCACCGGCTGGTAGTTTACTGACCAACTGGAAAGAGCAGATCCACTCTGGATAATCGCTCGATGGAACAGACCTGGAAGGAGAGACTTTCGCTCAAAAAGTGGTAAAAATATCAGCCCAGACTCCAAATTCTCATTTCACTCTGGACTGAAGTTTCTCAGTGATGCAGTTAAGACAGTGTATCTAACTCAGTTACGCTACTAATGTGAAGCTACAAAGCTAAAAGACAATATAAACTAAGCATTTATATATAAATGTATGTCTCTCTCTCTCTCTCTCTCTATATATATATATATATTCATATATACATATATATATATATATATATATATATATATATATATATATATATACTCTCACGTTACCGTCTATATGCATTTGAGGGAGAATCACAGAAAATGGGTGGTGCTACATATTTTGTTTAATTTGTGAACGTGCGGTTAGTGGGTGTGGCTGTGTGCAGCTATTGGGTGGGGCTATTTGCAACGCCGCACTAATGGTGCATTTCAACTGACCCTTTCAGTAAAGATTTAAACTTAATAGGCATAAATAGCCAGTAAGCTGTTAGCTATTAGCCTGTTAGCAGGTCAACCTACTTTAATGTTATATTTTGCTCATTATATAAAAAATTAAAGGAACAATCTGTAATATATTTACTCTAGTTAACACGCATGCCTCTGGCTCTTAAGTGTCCATGAACTCCATCTCCCAGAATCCTCTGGGAGATCACGTACCTGCTGACGCTCCCCAGCGCTCCAAACATTGTTCGCACTTACCTGAATACTAATCTGGTTCACCTGTTCTTCTGGTCATCAGTTAGAGTTACTGTAAAGCTGGGCTTTTAGATTAGGTTCTTTGTGAGGTTCTGCTTCTTCTTGTGAGAACGTTTGACCGAATTATCTGGTTGCCCTTTTATATGTTTTGACCTGTCTGGGATTCTTAGATTTTGTCTGTTTGTCTTTGCTCTTTGGATCTGCTTGCCTGGTTTTGTTATGTTAGTCCTTCTTTGTATTTAGATCTTTATGGATTTGATCATTGCCTGTTTGTCAACATTGAGGTTTTTTATTTTTTTTTACCGTGCGTGTCTGACTGGTTTGGTGTCGTTACAGTAGTAAATCACAAAATGACGATGATGCGTCATCAGAGATTAAGGAAACATGCTAAGTTCTCCTTTGAAATTTCTGTCCCGTAGCGGAAAGTCTGTTTGTGTTCTGGCCTGTGGTCCCGCCCACTGTCCATTTCTCATCACCATTTTGACACCCTGCGTCGCCAGTCATGAAACAAACACAGCGTTCTGCAGCCATGGCCAGCAAACGAACTGGATCAGCAGAGATGCCGTTCGATTCTACCAGACCTAAAAAGCTAACAAGCTCCGTGATCAAAGACGCTTACAGCTCAGAAGGACTTTCACCTGAACAGGTGCCAAATGTTATCAGTGGTGACAGGTCTGGACTGCAGGCAGGTCAGTTTAGCACCCGGACTCTTTTAATACGGAGCAATGCCACTGTAATACATGCAGAATGTGGTTTGACATTGTCTTGTTGAAATAATCAAGGCCTTCCCTGAAAAAGACGTCGTCTGGATGCAGCTTATGTTGCCAAAACATGTATATATCATTCAGCATTAATGGTGCCTTCACAGATGTGCACGTCACCCATGCCATGTGCACTAATGCCCCCCTATACCATCATGAATACTAGCTTTTGAACTGTGCACTGATAACAAGCTAAGTGGTCTTTAGCCCGGAGGACACAGTGTCCATGATTTCCAAAAAGAATTTTAAATGTTGATTTGTCAGAACACAGGACAATTTTCCACTTCCCCTTATCCATTTTAAATGAGCTCGGGCCCAGAGAAGGTGGCAGTGTTTCTGGATCCTGTTTATATATGGTTTCTTCTTTGCATTTTAGAATTTTAACTTGCATTTGTGGATGCAGTGATGAACTGTGTTCACAGACAGTGGTTTTCAGAGTGTTTCTCAGCCCATGCAGTGATTTCCACTACAGAATCATGTCTGTTTTTAAAGCAGTGCTGCCTGAGGGCCCAAAGATCACGGCCAGCAAATATGTACCGTAGATGATGAAAAGCAAAAGTTCTTTGCTATTTTATGTTGAGAAACGTTCTTCTTGAATTGTTGCACTATTTGATTGTGCAGTCTTTCACAGAGTGGTGAACCCCTCCTCATCTTTACTTCTGAAAGACTCCGCCTCTCTGAGATGCTCTTTATACCCAGGCAGACAGCCCCAATATTTAGAATTTGGACTGCAGTGGCTGGTTTAAACACCTGCTGTCAGATTTACATATTGCACCATTAAGTACAATACAAACATTAACATCAAAGCATTTAAGTAACAAGATGAATGCCACGCTTTAGCAGAGTAGCTAACAGGTAACCCTGAGCAGTTCAGTTAGCAGAAAACTGATAATGAATAAACGCATATTGCAGTAACATCAAGGCACATTGTGCACTGTGTCTGCATTCAAACATGCATCTTCTGCACAGCAGCTTAGTTTGAGTGTATGTATGTCTGTGTGTGTGTGTGTGTGTGTGTGTGTGTGTGTGTCTGTGTGTGTGTGTGTGTGTGTGTGTGTGTGGTGTGTGTGTGTGTGTGTGTGTGTGTGTGTGTGTGTGTCTGTGTGTGTGTGTGTGTGTGTGTGTGTGTGTGTGTGTGTTTGCCGTCTGTAATTCAATCAGTCTGTAATTCACTCACACTGTATTGAACACAGAGCAGCATAATTAGCATACAGATTTGATAAGGTGCTGCTGGAGGAACAGTCTAAGTGGAGGGGTGGCTGTAACATACCCTAAATAGTGGTGGGGGGGGTTCTATAGCTCAGCCTAAAAGTGGGGGTGTTTATGAAATTCCAATCTGAAACTGAGTGAAACATTATCACATCTATAGCACCTTCACATTGCATTCAATTCCAAACATGACGCTCACCCTGGAGAGAGAAGAGATAACTGGGTCAAACAGGACACTCAGTACACACACACATATACACCCACTATTTATGTACCCTATAGTCACATATCTGTATATGTGACATTATGACAGCGGAGTTTGACGGCCATGAGCCGAACACTTTGTACCACGATAGTAAAGTCTGACTGGGATGTGAGCAGAGGTCTTTGTATCGTGATAGTGGAGTTCAACTGGGACTTCTGCATTGTGACAGCAGAGTTTGACTAGGCCACAAGCTGAGGTATTTGTATTGTGAGAGGGAAGACTGACTGGGCTGTGAGCTGGGGACTTTGTATTCTGACAGTGGAGTTTGACTGGGCTTTAATCAGAGGACTTTACTCTGTGATAGTGGAGTTTGACTGGGCCATAAGCCGGGGACAGCAAATTTTGACTAGACTGCAAACCGGGAACTTTGCACTTTGCACACTTTACACAAATACATAGGAAAAGAAAAAAAAGGAGAAAAAACAGAGTGAAAGACAAGGAGCAGAACAGAAGAGAAGAGACTCACACTGGAGGCAGAGAAGCATGTTACCATGGTTTCAGCAGAGATTACCGTGGTAACAGAGAAGGTGCTACATCTTACCATGTTCTTTACTCAGATATGTTTATGCCTGTTATTAATATTGACCTCTCAGACAGAGACACTGTTTGGGAATTCTGAAATATAGAATTCTGAGGAATTCTCTGCTGTTTATGAACTGTGTGATATTTGTAAATGTGGGCTGTTCTTACCTTCTGAGTGGTGGGAGAGAGTGAGCAGACTGACACATGATGCTCCGATTCCTGATCCGAACACGGTGACTCGACCCGGATCTCCTCCGAAATATCCAATATTTTTACTGATCCAGCGCAGAGCCTGGATCTGATCCAGCAGCCCATAATTTCCTTTAGCGGCCTGATCTCCGGTGCTCAAGAAGCCTGAGACAGAAACACAGCGGAGTTAGCGCCGGACGAGGTCAGGAGACGACGTCCTTTGATCACAACCACGCAAATCATCAGATGCTGAATAAAAGCTGAGACTGACACCGTCTGAGTGCACGTTCAGTCGTCATGTGAGCTTCTGTGAGTTCGGGTATCAGAAATGTCTCATACAGAGTGAATCACATTCATTTCAGGAAAACAATGACTTCTATAAATGTACGATACTGTGCAAAAGTCAGAGACCCCCTTCATTGATTTAAACTGGTCAGAACAGACGTTTTCATTGATCTAGAAAAATCGCAAATGTTTAATTAACAGAAACAGATAAATCTGATCTCAGTGTGTCTCTAACTTCGTTACAGCTTCCATTATTTTCAGATGAACATCATGCAAATGGTTCTCATGTTCTATATTGTACATACGTTCTGTAACAATCTGTCATGTACATTATTCACAATATCTGTTATATGATATACAGTCTGTGCATTTGTGTTTTTACTGCAGTGAAGTTTTCAATAATGAATTCTAAATAATGTATTAAATTATTAGTTATGATCACCATCAGAATACTGCGACATATTCAGAAAACATCATATATAGATATATATAATATAATATATAATATATATATAATATATATATATATAATGTATAACATATATCATGGCGTATATTGTATATTTCTTAATCTATATACATTTTTCCTTCTCTTCTGTTTTTTGTGATCTATGTTGCTCAGCATGTTTGTCATGTTGTATGTTTGACTCAAACAGCCAGTCTAGCAAATAATGTGTGAGTTCTGGAATCTTCTGAATCTTTTTCAGACAGTCTGTCTGCTAACGTCAAATTTTCATTAGTAGTTATGTTATGTTTTCACTCTGGGACAAAAGCACTCATTTAAAATTGTCATTAGCAGTTAATAACATTATTTTTTCAGTTTGGAAAACGATGCTATTTTTAATCTTTGTTAGAAGTTAATTCTTTCATTGTGGAACAAAAATAATCACTTAAGTCTTCATTAACAGTTAATTACATTATTTTTGAATGTTATTTTGCTGCTGGGTTTAATAATTTCCTACTTTTCTCTTTCCTTTACTGTGTTGTGTCTTTTAGTTCATGTAGACGTTCTGCAGTGTCCCAAAGCTCAGTGTTCCCTCCAGAGGGAGAAACTCTCTCCCACAGAACCCACTTTTCTCAGCTGCCTTGTAATGAGGTAGCTTGCCAGAGGCAGGGGTTTGAACTCAGGCCATCTGGGTGGTGTTTCAGAGGCCAACTGGGTGAGCCACCACAGGGTTTTGGAAGGCCGGACCCAAACACTAAGCTTCTTGAAGGTATGCTTGAAATAATGTATAAAACCACGGAGACCGGGGCTCGAACCCACGTCGCCGTGTTGATAAACCGGCGCTCTACCACTGCACTATAGAGGCCGCATCACAAAGTTGCAGGAAGGGTTCGCCTTAAAAGGGAGTGCCCAAAAACGGGTAGAAAACGAATGGCAGTATGAAAACCCACCTACTAAGGCTTAGGCGGGAAAAACAAACAAAGGACGGATTTGGCTGGATTGGGTCGTTGACTCCCCCTGGTGGCCGGTGGTGGCCTAGCCCTGGAGCCAACCCTTACAGGACCCCCCTCCCGAGGAACAGCACCCGATGTTCCCAACCCAGCGGCACGATCCCGCCTGAAGGCCTGGATAAGCTCAGCATCCAAAATATGCCGAGCCGGGACCCATGAGTGTTCCTCGGGGCCATAGCCTTCCCAGTCCACCAAATAGTGGGTGCAGCCGCGCACCTGCCGGACATCGAGAAGGCGTCGCACAGTGTAGGCGGGCAACCCATCGATTATCCAAGGAGCTGGTGGTGGGAGCTGGTCAAGGCTGCATAAGACCAGCTTGAGGCAGGAAACATGGAACATGGGGTTGATGCAGAGTGTTGGGAGAAGTGCCAGTCAGTAAGAGACTGAATTCACCTTATGGACTACCTTAAATGGGCTAATGTACCAGAGTGCTAACTTCCGAGACTCCACTTGGAGAGGCAAGTCCTTGGCTGAGAGCCATACTCTCTGCCCTGGACAAAAAAACGGTGCAGGTCACTGTCGTCTGTCTGCGGCTCGCTTGTCGTGCCTGAACCACGTGCTCAAGAAAGAGCGTGGCCGTCTTCCTGGCTGACGGGAGCTTAAGCAAAGCAATGAATTTGCTCGCCTTAGAAAAACAGTCCAGAATGACCAAGATCACAGTGTTGCCTCGGGATGGCGGCAGCCCTCTGATGAAATCCAGGGAGATACGGGACCATGGGCAAGAGGGGATGGGTAACAGATCCTGGTCCATGCGTGGCCACCAGAACCGCCGACGCAGGAACTCCAATGTGCGAGTCACCCCCGGGTGTGCTGTAAATGGGGAGGAGTGCCCCCACTGCAGCACCTTGTCCCTGACCCCTTCAGGGACGTACAATCTATTGTGGGGGCCCCCTCCTGGATCCGGCTCATTTCTTAGAGCCTGCTGCACCGGAGCTTCCACCCCGCATTGAATGGGGGCAACTATGCAGCTAGCCGGGACTATGGTCGTGGGTGGTTGCTCTTGAGGGAAGGGCTCCCACTGGCGAGAGAGAGCATCAGGCTTGGTGTTCTTTGACCCAGGCCTATATGACAACACAAAATCAAACCTGGCAAAGAACAATGCCCACCTGGCTTGGCAGGGGTTAAGTTGTTTGGCTTGCTGGATATAAGCCAGATTTTTATGGTCAGTCCAAACCAGGAAGGGGTGCTTGGCTCCCTCCAGCCAGTCCCTCCACTCCTCTAGGGCCAGTTTCACAGCTAGCAACTCACTGTCACCCACGTCATAGTTTTGTTCTGATGGGGAGAGGTGGTGAGAAAAGTAGGCGCAGGGGTCTAGCTTCTGGTTAGTACCAGACTGCTGGGACAACAGCGCACCCACACCATCTCAGAGGCATCCACCTCTACCACAAAGGGGAGCTCTGGATCAGGGAGCTGCAGCACTGGGGCCAAGGTTAAACACTGCTTGATCTCCTCAAAGGCTTCCTGGGCTTCTAGAGTCCACTGAAACCGCCCAGAGGTCTTCCTCATGAGGGCGGTCAGGGGTGCAGCTATAGAGCTGAAATTCTTCACGAACCTCCGGAAGAAGCCCAGGAAGTGCTGGACCAGGCGGAGTGATGTACCTTGGCAGGGTCCATGCTCAGGTGGTTCTGAGACACCACAAACCTGAACATGGAACAATAACTTCTCCAGCTTCACAAACAGGTGATTGTCTAGGAGAAGCTGGAAGACCCGCCGGACATGGGCTATGTGTTCATCTAGACTCTTGCTGTAAATTAAGATGTTGTCTAAATACACAAACACATAGCGGTCAAGCCCCTCCCTCAGGACCTCATTGATGTAGCACTGGAAGACAGCCAGTTCATTCATCAGTCCAAAGGGCATGACTAAATATTCATAGTGGCCCGATGGGGTGATGAAGGCTGTCTTCCATTCGTCCCCTCCCTGACCCTAATAAGGTTGTAGGCACTGCGCAGGTCCAACCTGCGCAGGTAGCAGTCCTTGACTTGTTGAGCCCTCTATAGTTGATGCAGGGAAGCAGGCCCCCATCCTTCTTCCCCACAAAGAAGAATCCTGCCCCAGCCAGGGAGGTGGATGGCCTGATGATGCCCGTGGCCAAGGACTCTTGGATGTAGTCCTCCATGGCCTTACGTTCGGGGGCAGACAGAGAAAATAGCCGGCCCCGAGGGGGACTAGTGCCGGGTAGTAAATCAATGGCAATATCGTAAGGCCGATGGAGAGGCAGGAACTGGGCCTTTTTCTTACTGAAGACCTCCTGGAGGTCCCAGTACTCAGGGGGGACTCGAGAGAGGTCAGGGGTTTCTGGACTGGGAGACAGGGAAACCGTGCCACTGGGCCTGGGGTTCTGCAAGCAGGAGATCTGGCAGAGGAGACCCCAGAAATGGATGGAATGGTTCAGCCAGTCCAGACAGGGATTATGACACTGGAGCCAGGGAAAGCCCAGCACCAACTGCACACTGGGGGCACTGATGAGGTATAAGGACACTTTCTCACAGTGCTGTCCTATGCGCAGGCTGAGTAGTTTGGTCTGCTGGGAGACTTGGGGTGCCCCTGACTCAAGGGACCGCCCATCGATGGCTGACACAGGAAGAGGCTTGTCCAATGAGACAAGGGGCACCCCAAGGGCTTTGGCTGGCCCAGCGTCAATAAAATTCCCTGCGGCCCCTGAGTCCACAAAGGCCTGGAGGCGTTCCTCCTTGTCTTCCCCCCAATAAGAACAGAGTGGGCGAGCTGACCAATCAGAGCACACTAGGTTCATCTGGAGGTGGGGCTTAAAGACACAGGAGCTCTAACAGTGCATTTCAGTCAGAGGGTTAATAGAGATGAACAGTCTGAGGAAAATAATCCGGCCTCAGGTTTCCATAAAGCGTCTGCAGAAGCAGGAAAAGCTCCGGCTGAATCGGGAGGCGGAAAAACAAGGAGCTTTTAAATGTGTTACATCCAGCAAACATGAAACTTCACTCTCGGAGAGTTCGGCACATCCCAACCGTAAAAATAGAATTCCAGAGCCGGAGACGGAGCTTCTCCTTGGAAAGGCGCAAAGACGGAGCAGACTTTATTTCTCAGTGCTAAAAAATGGAACGGCAGTGTTTTTATTTCTGGGAAAATGAGAAAATAACATGTTTTTCTGATTCATATTGTTCAGAATAGAGCAGCTCTGCGGCTGTTTTATCATGCGATACACAAAAACTCATCATAACCTGAAAACCTTGCCTTTAATTACATCGTTTCAGCTGTTCTTTTCAATTTCGCACGTTAAGAACATGACAGAAAACACAGCAGTGCTTATAAATAAACAAATAATCAAAACAACAACATCTGTTTCAGATTTTGTGAGAGTTTTAAAACATTTACAAACATTAAAACTGCTTATAAACTGTAAATCTACTAAAACCCATTTAGACTCAAACCTCAGAGACTCGAGACTTGACACAGACTCACACCTCAGAGATTCAACTCAGACTCATACCTCAGATACTCACATCTCAAACACTCAACTAAGATTCAAACCTCAGAGACTCGAGACTCGACACAGACTCACTCGACACACCTCAGAGATTCAACTCAGACTCCTACCTCAGAGACTCAACTCAGACTCACACCTCAGAGACTCGACTCAGACTCACACCTCAGAGACTCGACTCAGACTCACACCTCAGAGACTCGATTCAGACTCATACCTCAGAGACTCGACTCAGACTCGCACCTCTACATATTAATAATATGTAATAAAGCTACAGCCGTATTGGATGTGAACCCTAAACAATCTGGGGCAGATTTAAAGTTAAGATTTAAAGTTAAAGGCTGTTATAAAGCATTTATAAAGCACTGTTCCTGCTTCTGGGCCTTGTGTGACAGTTTGTATGTTTCATCTGACGAAATCCTGTCTGAGGCATAAAGCTCTCAGGCTGCCGAGTGACATATCAGGCTTATTAAAGATTCATAGAGTATTCATTAAAGATTCAGTGCTGCTTCATTAATATTCACTGTGTGTATATATACAGTGCTGTGAAAAAATATTTGCCCCTTACCCATTTTTTTTCTATTTTTGCCAATTTGTCACATTTGAATTTTCAGGTCATCCAACTAAGTTTAATATAAGCTAAACACAAAATGCAGCTTTAAAATGGTCCTTTCATTTATGGAAGATAAAGATTAATTGAAAACTTTTATCTTTCATCCATATATTCATTCATTCATCATCTAAACCATATTATCGTCCTCGGTCACATGGGGAATTCTGGCCCTCTTTTCTTTGCAGAACTGTTTTAATTTGGCTACACTGGAGGGTTTTCAAGCATGAACTGCTCATTAAAGGTCTCGCTACAGCATTTCAATAAGACTCAAGTGAGGACTTTGACTCAGTGACTCCAAAACCTTCATTTTATTTCTTCTGAGCCATTCAGAGGTGGACTTGCTCGTGTGTTTTGGATCATTGTCCTGCTGCATAACCCAACTGTGCTTGAGCTTTAGGTCACAACCTGACGGGTGAACATTCTCCTTCAGGATTTTCTGATAGAGCAGAATTCATGGTTCCATCAGTTATGACAAGTTGTCTAGGTCCTGCAGAAGCAAAGCAGCCCCAGACTATCACACTGCCACCACCATGTTTCACTATTGGTATGAAGTTCTTATGGTGGAATGTGATGTTAGCTTTACACCAGATGTAACGGGTCTTTCAAAAAGTTCTACCTTTGACTCATCAGTCCACAGAATATTGTCTTGAAAATCTTGGGGGTCATCTAGATGTTTTTGGCACATGCAACATGAGCCTTTGTGTTTCTCTTCTTTTTGGTCAGCAGTGGTTTGTACCCTGCGACCCTGCGACCATGGATGCCATTTTTGCCCAGTGTCTTTTTTATTGTGTAATCTTGTACACTGACATTAACTGAGGCAACTGAGGCCTGTCGTTCTTTAGATGTTCATCTGGGTTCTTTTGTTCCTCCTGGATGACTCGTCGATGTGCTATTGGTGAAATTTTGGTAGACCAGCCACTCCTGGGAAGGTTCCCCACTGTTACAAGTTTCCTCCATTTGTGGATAATGTCTCTCACTGTGGTTCTCTGGAGTCTCGGGGCCTCAGTAATGACTTTATAACCCTTTCTAGAGAGTAGATTTAAATTACTTTGTTTCTCATCTGTATTTGAATCTCTTTAGAACGTGGCATCATGTTCTGCTGTTTGAGACCTTCTAGCTGCTTCACACTGCCAGACAGGTTCTGTTTAAGTGATGTTTAGATTCAGCAGGTCTGGCAGTGACCATGTCTGGGTGTGGCCAGTGAAACTGAACCCAATAGTCAATTGAA
>NW_023494794.1:16187816-16205316 GCF_904425465.1 Colossoma macropomum | reverse complement strand
GCAACACCCTAGCAACCACATGGGATACCATAACAACTACTTAGCAACACCCTAACAACCACATGGGATACCATAACAAATACTTAGCAACACACTAGTAACCACATGGGATACCATAACAACTCCTTAGCAACACCCTAGCAACCACATGGGATACCATAACAATCACTTAGCAACAGTCTATCAACCACATGGGATACCATAACAAACTACTTAGCAACACACTAGTAACCACATGGGATACCATAACAACTCCTTAGCAACACCCTAGCAACCACATGGGATACCATAACAATCACTTAGCAACAGTCTATCAACCACATGGGATACTATAACAACTACTTAGCAACATCGTAGTAACAACCTGGGATATCACAACAACTACTTAGCAACACCCTAGCAACCATATAGGATACCATAACAACTACTTATCAGCACTGTAGCAACAATCTGGGATACAATAACAACTACTTAGCAACACCCTGGCAACCATATGGGATACCATAACAACTACTTAGCAACACACTAGTAACCACATGGGATACCATAACAACTACTTAGCAACACCCTAGCAACCACATGAGATACCATAACAATCACCTAGCAACAGTTTAGCAACCACCTGGGATATCATAACAACTACTTAGCAACATTGTAGTAACAACCTGGTATACAATAACAACTACTTAGCAGCACCCTAGCAACCACATAGGATACCATAACAACTACCTAGCAACACCCTAGCAACCACAAAGAATACCATAACAACTACTTAGCAACACCCTAGCAACCATATGGAATACCAAAACAACTACTTAGCAAGACCCTAGCAACAACATGGGATACCATAACAACTACTTAGCAACACCCTGGCAACCACATGGGATACCATAACAACTACTTCGCAACAGTCTAGCAACCACATGGGATACCATAACAATCACTTAGCAACAGTCTAGCAACCACATGGGATACCATAACAACTACTTAGCAACACCCTGGCAACCACATGGGATACCATAACAACTACTTCGCAACAGTCTAGCAACCACATGGGATACCATAACAATCACCTAGCAACAGTCTGGCAACCACATGGGATACCATAACAACTACTTAGCAACACCCTGGCAACCACATGGGATATCACACCAATCACCTAGCAACAGTCTAGCAACCACATGGAATACCATAACAACTACTTAGCAACACCCTGGCAACCACATGGGATACCATAACAACTACTTCGCAACAGTCTGGCAACCACATGGGATACCATAACAACTACTTAGCAACACCCTAGCAACAACCTGGAATACAATAACAACTACTTAGCAACACCCTAACAACCACATGGGATACCATAACAACTACTTCGCAACACCCTAGCAACAACTTGGGATATCATAACAACTACTTAGCAACACCCTAGCAACAACCTGGGATACCATAACAACTACTTAGCAACACTCTAGCAATAACCTGGTATACCATAACAACTACTTAGCAACACTCTAGCAATAACCTGGTATACCATAACAACTACTTAGCAACACTCTAGCAACCACCAGAGATACCTAAACACCTACATATCGCCCATCCCCACTGTGTGTACTCACCGCTCTGAGTGGGGACGTATATGTTGAGGTACAGGCAGTCCTCGCTCTGCTCCTGCAAGTACATCGCCACTGTGTCCAGGTTGTATGTGGCCCAGATGGGCATCATGATGTCCGGCACGGCATTCCGGACGGTCTGGGGGCACACAGGCGGGAATCTCGTGGCGTTCCGGACGCCAGACCAGGCCGAGGGGGCGTCGGGGGGCATGAAGCGCTTCTCCCCCACTGGTGGTGCCGCGTATGGCACACCCAGAAACTGGTCCACAGGGCCGAGACCCTCCGCCGCTACGGCAACCCGCATCCCCCTCAGACGCCCCAGGGCCGTGTTTACCGTGGGCTGGTAGCTCAGTGCCGTTGCCACAGAGACACACCACGGCAACCACACCCAGCACAGCCCACACAGGGCGAAGGTCAGAGGTCGTCTGAGCTGGTGCGTGTGTGACAGGTGACCTCTCATCCGTGTGTGCCACATGGTCTCTCTCACCTCACAAACACACACACCACACACACCACACACACACTCACACACACGTACTCAGGTAGACGCAGAGCTCCGCCCCTCAGCCAGGTGGTTTCTGCACAGATGATGCCATTGGTCAGGGAATCCGCAGGTAATGATCCACTGCCCCTCAAAGCGCCAACTCCATCACAATCGATACGCACCTAAACAAACAAACAAGCAAACTAAAGCATTAACGCTCAGTCGGCACATGATGTCACTGTGTTGCTGTGTTGCGAACTGCAGATTGAGGACAGGAAGTGAATTACTTTACAGGAAGCTGTCAAAAGCTCTCACATTGCCTGTGGTTTGCACCGTTTATGGTCGCCTTGAATTGATCTAACCGAAAACCATGAGGAGCTTTTACTGAGTACCGACATTTGTTGTTCACAAGAGAAAAAAATGTAAGAAACAGACTGTAAAACAGCGTCAAAATTGACTTGCAAATCTTAATCTGCGGCCAGGAGGAGCGGACCTTAATCTTAATCTGTGGTCCGGAGGAGCGGATCTTACTCTGCAGTCAGGAGGAGTGGACCTTAATCTTAATCTGCGGTCAGGAAGAAAGGACCTTAGTCTTACTCTGCAGTTAGGAAGAGCGGATCTTACTCTGTGGTCAGGAGGAGCGGACCTTAATCTTAATCTGCGTTCAGGAGGAGCAGACCTTAATCTTAATTTATGGTCAGGAGAAGCGGAACTTAATCTTAATCTGTGGTCAGAAGGAGCAGACCTTAATCTTAATCTGCAGTCAGGAGGAGCGGACCTTAATCTTACTCTGCAGTCAGGAGGAGTGGACCTTAATCTTAATTTACAGTCAGGAGAAGCGGACCTTAATCTTACTCTGCGGTCAGGAGGAGCAGACCTTAATCTTACTCTGCGGTCAGGAAGAGCGGACCTTAATCTTAATCTGCAGTCAGGAGGAGCGGACCTTAATCTTAATTTACAGTCAGGAGGAGCAGACCTTAATCTTACTCTGCGGTCAGGAAGAGCGGATCTTAATCTTAATCTGCAGTCAGGAGGAGCGGACCTTAATCTTAATTTACAGTCAGGAGGAGCAGACCTTAATCTTACTCTGCGGTCAGGAAGAGTGGATCTTAATCTTAATCTGCAGTCAGGAGGAGCGGACCTTAATCTTACTCTGCGGTCAGGAAAAGTGGACCTTAATCTTAATCTGCAGTCAGGAAGAGCGGACCTTAATCTTAATTTACAGTCAGGAGGAGCAGACCTTAATCTTACTCTGCGGTCAGGAAAAGTGGACCTTAATCTTAATCTGCAGTCAGGAAGAGCGGACCTTAATCTTAATTTACAGTCAGGAGGAGCAGACCTTAATCTTACTCTGCGGTCAGGAAAAGTGGACCTTAATCTTACTCTGCGGTCAGGAAAAGTGGACCTTAATCTTACTCTGCAGTGTTGTATTCCATTAGATAAACAGACAGATGCTAATGGTCTGTTTCCTCCACCAACATTACATCTGAGCCTTTTTCTGCTTGTATGTTTCAGCTGGAAAACAGACACTCAGTGAAGGGGTGGTAAAATGAGGCTGAGCGAGAAAAATAGCATTTCATTAAATCTGTTTGAGCACAGTGTAAAAAATTAACTTGAATTTAATGTTTATTGGTGGCCTCACTGCATTCCTTCTGTAGACAATACGTGATTGACATCACACTCACCGTGCAAAATACAGGGGGCCCTGGGGGGTCTGAGGACCCCTAATTCACCTCTTGGACCTGCTGAATGTCTCAAAATCAAAATTCTGCTGGGTGCCTTAAAATAAACCTATTATGATGTTCTGGTGTCCATTAGAGCAAAATAGATGTAATCCAGACTCAGTGAAGCTGATTGTTTATCTGCTTCACTCACAATCAGCTTCTGTCACTGGTGTTCCTAACTAACTAGAGCTGCAGCACTGCTCTGCCTCAGGGTGGCGCTGTAGCAGACTGGCTCAACCAGTTGGTCCTTCATAGTCTAGAAACTGTAACTCTGCCTGGATTCCTCTGAAACACTTTACAATGAGCTGCAGCAGATCTGTAAATCTGAAAACTCGCCCAGTTCCCGAGGAGTTTGGAGTGAAGAGTGACTGTTCCTCATTTCTCACACTGAAGACAGAATCACTTTGTGATTTTTGTCACCTTTTTTCAAAACCTCAGCTACTTTCCACAGGGAGAAGAGAGCGGCCAGTTCTGCCCCGCGAGCGAGGGGCACCTCCCTCTGCGTCTGCTCTGTTCTGTGAGCTGCAGAGACGTTGTTCAAATACTGACTGCACACTTTTAAATCTTACAAAAATCTTTGTATCTGTAGGATTGAAAGATTTATCCACCAGGGGGCAGATTAGACATAATCACCCCAACTGAAAACGGAACATCCTTGTGGTTGGTTACCCAGATGGAGGCCGTGCACCTGTGAAAAAAAGACTGAGAAAGATATTCTGTCACTTCTTACTTTCTCTTTGAATACCATTTTACATGGAAATACAGCCAAAATCACAGCACAGCTGTTGTCTTTAACCCTCTGGGATCCACAAATTCGCCTGCACATATCTTTGTGATGATCCAGCACAGAAATCCAGTTCAAACACCTGAATCTGTAGAGTCGCCCTTTCCATTCCATCTTATCACGAGATCATACGAGACTCACATCCGGAGTTATGAGCCTATGAAGAGGGGATGAGATAAACGTCATCTGCCTCTCACTGTGTGGAACTGGTGGATTGGTCCATCTACATTCTGTGTGAAACTGACCAATGGACACTCAGGAAATCACTAAGGACTGACCATCACGCCGGAAACCCTTCATTCTTCATTCAGTCCACATCGGAGACTCATGAGAAACGGCGTACAGAGAGTTTACAGCTGCTGAAGCTGCTGCAGCGGTTTTGGAAAGTAGTGATGAAGATAACGGAGCATTTTGGAATCATGTTATATGAACAGCCTTCAAGGAGGATTTAACAAGAGATGAGCAAATCCAGAAGATGCCCTCAGACCTTAGAGGGGTCAATGACGTCTGTCGTGATTTAGTCAGATGACGTCATGGTTGTAAAATTGTAATATTGGCAGTTTGGAAATGGACTGCTGGTCAACATGTAATCTTAAAGGGGTGCATTTCAGTCACTGTTTCACATGCGTCCTGCTACCTGACAAAGAAAACAGAAAAATACGGAAGCGAGATCAGCTTTTTTGGAAAATCGTATCACATCGTATCACATCGTATGTGAGCACAGATGTGAAGTGCTGACACCATCTGACACCAGGCAGAATGCAATTACAGCACAATGACATCACAAACATGCTAATTAGCCCATGGCGTCATCTAGCAACATCTAGCGACTTTTCGATCTGGCTTTAGCTACTTTCCATCAAGAGCAGCTGGCAACGCTGGTCTTCACTCACTTGTAAATGACTTTGTAGTGAGGAAGGAAAGTCGTTACAGCCCATAACTCATTTTATCTTCGCACTTCATTCCTCTCCCCATATTTCTGCTCAGATGGTTCAGCCCTGAATGAGTCTGGGCTTTGGCAGTTTGCCTTTCCTGAAACGACGGCGATGTCATCCATAAATAACACTACACAACTTCTACAGCTGAATCGTCTCTGCGCTGCTGTAAGATTAATGAGTGAGAAGCTGGAGCGAAGATTTCTCTTCATATACTTCATTAAAAATTTACTTTAGAAGCTGGATAGACTCTGAGAGGCTGAGCTGATCAGCCACAGCAGAAACATACAGCACTTCATACTTACAGACTTCATGCAGGTCTGTGCTGTTTTTTCAGCAGGACAGTCTCAGAGATTCTGCCTTAGCAGATGCTAGCAGCACATAGCAGTCCCAAAGAGCCACAAGCAGAAACTAGTAATAGCACAGCAGTGCTATTCATGTAAAGGCTACTTACACTGTGAAGATGCTAGTAATGATGCTAGTGCTAGCTTTCAACATTTTTATGAGGTTCAGTCTTATAGAGTGTGCATTAGCAGTGAAGCTAGCGCTAGTTACGTTGGCTAATCAGTGTCTTATAGAGTGTGCATTAGCGGTGAAGCTAGCGCTAGTTACATTGGCTAATCAGTGTCTTATAGATTGTGCATTAGCGGTGAAGCTAGCGCTAGTTACATTGGCTAATCAGTGTCTTATAGATTGTGCATTAGCGGTGAAGCTAGTGCTAGCTTTCAACATTTATACTATGGCTTACCAGTCCAGCCTTAATGCATTAACAGTGATCCTAGCACTGATTTACAACAGTTTTTCTGTGGTTTATCTGTTCAGTCTCCAAGAGTGTGGAGTGCAGCAGATAAAGGACCATTAGAAATCACATTAGTAAACCATAGAATGCTTTTAGAATCAGCTGTTCATCCCCTGTTAAACCATTAGTCTCCTGTTAGTCCTCTGTTAAACCATTAGGGTCCTTTATGTTGGGTTTTTTCAGCAGTGCATCGCAGTTACATAGAGGTGCCAGCATGACGAGGAATGATGAGGGAGCAGAACACAACGACGAGGGAGCAGAATGGAATGACGAGGGAGCAGAGCGGAATAATGAGGGAGCAGAGCGGAATGACAAGGGAGCAGAATGGAATGATGAGGGAGCAGAACGGAATGACAAGGGAGCAGAACACAATGACGAGGGAGCAGAATGGAACGACGAGGGAGCAGAACGGAATGACAAGGGAGCAGAACACAATGACGAGGGAGCAGAAACGGAATGACGAGGGAGCAGAGCGGAATAATGAGGGAGCAGAGCGGAATGACGAGGGAGCAGAACGGAATGATGAGGGAGCAGAACGGAATGACGAGGGAGCAGAGCAGAATGATGAGGGAGCAGAGCGGAATGATGAGGGAGCAGAACGGAATGACGAGGGAGCAGAGCAGAATGATGAGGGAGCAGAGCGGAATGATGAGGGAGCAGAACGGAATGACGAGAGAGCAGAACGGAATGAAGAGGGAGCAGAAGGGAATGACGAAGGAGCAGAGTGACATGAGGAGGGAGCAGAACGGAATGAAGAGGGAGCAGAGGGAATGACGAGGGAGCTGAACGGAATGACGAGGGAGCAGAACATAATTACGAGGGGAGCTGAACGGAATGATGAGGGAGCAGAACAGATTGAAAAGGCAGCAGAATGGAATGATGAGGGAGCAGAACGGAATGACGAGGGAGCAGAACAGAACGACAAGGGGCAGAATGGAACGACGAGAGAGAAGAACGGAATGTTGAGTGAGCAGAACAGAATGATGAGGGATCAGAACGGAATGACGAGGGAGCAGAACAGAATGACGAGGGAGCAGAACAGAATGACGAGGGAGCAGAACGCAATGACGAGGGAGCAGAATGGATTGAAAAGGGAGCAGAACGGAATGATGAGGGAGCAGAACAAAATGACAAGGGAGCAGAACGGAATGATGAGGGATCAGAACGGAATGACGAGGGAGCAGAACAGAATGACGAGGGAGCAGAACGCAATGACGAGGGAGCAGAACGGATTGAAAAGGGAGCAGAACGGAATGATGAGGGAGCAGAACAAAATGACAAGGGAGCAGAACGGAATGACGAGGGAGCAGAACGGAATGTCGAGGGAGCAGAACGGATTGACAAAGGTGCACAACGGAATGACGAGGGAGCAGAATGGATTGACGAGGGAGCAGAACGGAATGACGAGGGAGCAGAACGGAATGACGAGGGAGCAGAACGGAATGACGAGGGAGCAGAACGGAATGTCGAGGGAGCAGAACACAACGACGAGGGAGCAGAACGGAATGACGAGGGAGCAGAGCAGAATGATGAGGGAGCAGAGCGGAATGATGAGGGAGCAGAACGGAATGACGAGAGAGCAGAACGGAATGAAGAGGGAGCAGAAGGGAATGACAAGGGAGCAGAACGGAATGACGAGGGAGCAGAGTGACATGAGGAGGGAGCAGAAAGGAATGAAGAGGGAGCAGAGGGAATGACGAGGGAGCTGAACGGAATGATGAGGGAGCAGAACATAATTACGAGGGGAGCTGAACGGAATGATGAGGGAGCAGAACAGATTGAAAAGGCAGCAGAATGGAATGATGAGGGAGCAGAACGGAATGACGAGGGAGCAGAGCGGAATGGTGAGGGAGCAGAACGGAATGTCTAGGGAGCAGAACAGAACGACAAGGGGCAGAATGGAACGACGAGAGAGAAGAACGGAATGTTGAGTGAGCAGAACAGAATGATGAGGGATCAGAACGGAATGACGAGGGAGCAGAACAGAATGACGAGGGAGTAGAATGGAATGACAAGGGAGCAGAAGGGAATGACAAGGGAGCCGAACGGAACGACAAGGGAGCAGAACGCAATGACGAGGGAGCAGAACGGATTGAAAAGGGAGCAGAACGGAATGATGAGGGAGCAGAACAAAATGACGAGGGAGCAGAACGGAATGACGAGGGAGCAGAACGGAATGTCGAGGGAGCAGAACGGAATGTCGAGGGAGCAGAACGGATTGACAAAGGTGCACAACGGAATGACGAGGGAGCAGAATGGATTGACGAGGGAGCAGAACGGAATGACGAGGGAGCAGAACGGAATGACGAGGGAGCAGAACGGATTAACAAAGGTGCACAACGGAATGACGAGGGAGCAGAATGGATTGACGAGGGAGCAGAACGGAATGACGAGGGAGCAGAACGGAATGACGAGGGAGCAGAACGGAATGTCGAGGGAGCAGAACGGATTGACAAAGGTGCACAACGGAATGACGAGGGAGCAGAATGGATTGACGAGGGAGCAGAACGGAATGACGAGGGAGCAGAGCGGAATGACGAGGGAGCAGAACGGAATGACGAGGGAGCAGAACGGAATGTCGAGGGAGCAGAACACAACGACGAGGGAGCAGAACGGAATGACGAGGGAGCAGAGCAGAATGATGAGGGAGCAGAACGGAATGAACAGGGAGCAGAACAGAATGAGGGGGGGCAGAACGGAATGACGAGGGAGCAGAACAGAATGAGGGGGGGCAGAACGGAATGACGAGGGAGCAGAGCAGAATGATGAGGGAGCAGAACGGAATGAACAGGGAGCAGAACAGAATGAGGGGGGGCAGAACGGAATGACGAGGGAGCAGAGCAGAATGATGAGGGAGCAGAACGGAATGAACAGGGAGCAGAACACAATGACGGGGAAGCAGGACGGAATGACGAGGGAGCAGAGCGGAATGACAAGAACAGAGCGGAATGACGAGCAGAACGGAATGACGAGGGAGCAGAGCGGAATGATGAGGGGGGCAGAACGGAATGATGAGGAAACAGATGGGCTTCAGCTCACAAGAAAGTCTCCAAAACAGGAGAACAAACTGGAGACAGAGTGAGGGTTAAAAGCCATGCTGGCTCACTTGGCAGCTACCAGAGATGTAAATTTATAACTGCCCCCCAAAAAAAGAATTCCAGGTTCCATATCATGGAAAACTGAATTTTCTTCACTTTTTTGGAAATAAAAGGTTTGATAATGTCTGTAAACTCTGTTAAAATTTTAAATATATAATATTATACTCATATACCCAGTTAATACGGCTCATGCACGGAAACTGAACTGTTTGAAATGATTGCTTTTGTCACGAAAAAGGAGTGTTTCAGCTTTGAATGAGGCACGACGGAGGCAGGACATGACGCGACGCACATGCAGAACGGACTTAAACTGTCCGATTGGGAACGTAGGCAGATACAGGCGTCTACACGGATACTATTCTTCTATTTAACGGATTATTTACAGGATTACCCACCTCGATCAGTCGGATAGAAACTGTATTCCGAACGGCATCAATCGGACTGGACTATTCCAATTGAAGTGTATACATAGACGTATTCTATTTCGACTGAAAAGGTGATGAAACACAGTGGCAAACAGGCCCCCGTCCCAACTTTTTTTGGAATTTTTGGCATCAAATTCAAAATAGGCAAATATTTTTCAAAAACAATAAAATTTCTCAGTTTCAACATTTGATATGTTGTCTTTGTACTATTTTCCTTTAAAATATGGTTGTAGTTCTAACACTATACACTGTATTCTAACACAGTATACTGTATTCTTATACTATACACTACATTCTAACACTATACACAGTATTATAACACAATATACTAATATACTGTGTTCTTACACCGTACACTGTATTCTAACACTATACACTGTATTTTAAAACTATACACTGTATTCTTATACTATACACTGTATTCTAACTCTTCACTGTATGCTTACACTATACACTATATATTAACACTATGCATTGTATTCTAAAATTATACACCGTATGCTAACACTATACACTATATTCTAACATCATACACTGTATTGTAACATTACACTGTACTTTACACTATATTCTAACACTATACATTGTATACATTATTCTAAAATTGCACTGTATGATAACACTATACACTATATTCTAACATTATACACTGTATGTTAACACTATATCCTAACATCATACATTGCATTCTAAAACTATACACTGTATGTTAACACTATATCCTAATATCATACATTGTATTCTAAAACTATACACTGTATGTTAACACTATACACTGTATTCTTACACAATACATTATACACTGTATTATAAAACAATATACTAATATACGGTATTCTTACACCGTACACTGTATTCTAACTCTTCACTGTATTCTTACACTATTCGCTATATAGTAACACTATGCATTGTATTGTAATATTACACTGTATTCTTACACTATTCACTATATTTTAACACTATACATTGTATACACTATTCTAAAACTACACTGTATGCCAATGCTATACACTATATTCTAACATTATACACTGTATTCTAACAATACACTGTATTATTACACTACAAACTATATTCTAACAATATACACTGTATTTTAACACTATAAACTATATTCTAACAATATGGACTATATTCTTATACTAAACATTGCATTATTTTATTATACAATATATTATAATACCGGACACTGTATTCTAACACTATACTATACTCTTACACTATACACTGTATTCTTACACTATACACCGTATTGTAACACTACACTGTACTCTTTCACTATGCACTGTATTCTAACAGTATACATTGTATTCTGACTCTATTCACTGTATTCTTACACTATACACTGTATTCTAACATATAGTATTTTAACACTGTACACTGTATTCTTAAACTATACACTATATTCTAATGCAATATATTGTATTCTAACACTATACACTGTAATCTAAAACTATACACTATATGCTAAAACTATATAGTATATTCTAACATCATGCACTGTATGCTAACACTGTACATTGTAATCTAACTCTACCGTATTCTAACACTATACACTATATTCTTGCACTATCAATTGTATTCTAACACTTTACTGTATTCTTACACTATATACTGTATTCTAACACTATACACTATATTCTTATATTATTCTAACTCTATACACTTTAATTTTTGCTCTATAAACTGTAGCCTAATATAAGTAACATGACTGTGTTACAGTTCTGGAAAAAGATTTTTAACTCACAAGCAAATTATGCTGCTTCCTCTGGTAGCTCCGCCCCTTCCGGCGTTTCTCTGCTACGCTGTCTTGGTTTATAACACACTGAGCTGCCCCACTAACGCTTGTTACAACACCTGCTATAAGCGTGTTTCATGTGTTTGTCAGCTCAGATGAAAATTTTGCAGTTATTATCTGTGGGTGAATATAAACAACATACACAGCAGACAGAGACAGAATACAGAGAGAGAGAGTGAGAGAGAGAGAGAGAGAGAGAGAGAGAGAGGGAGAGAGAGGGAGAGAAAGAGAGAGAGAGAGAGAGAGAGAGAGAGAGAGAGAGAGGGATACAGAGAGAGAGAGAGAGAGAGAGAGGGAGAGAGAGATACAGAGAGAGGGAGAGAAAGAGAGAGAGAGAGAGAGAGGGATACAGAGAGAGAGAGAGAGAGAGAGAGAGGGATACAGAGAGAGAGAGAGAGGGAGAGAGAGATACAGAGAGAGGGAGAGAGAGGGAGAGAAAGAGAGAGAGAGAGAGAGAGAGAGAGGGATACACAGAGAGAGAGAGAGAGAGAGAGAGAGAGAGAGAGGGATACAGAGAGAGAGAGATACAGAGAGAGAGGGATACAGAGAGAGAGAGAGAGAGAGGGAGAGAGAGATACAGAGAGAGGGAGAGAGAGGGAGAGAAAGAGAGAGAGAGAGAGAGAGAGAGAGAGAGAGAGAGAGAGAGAGAGAGAGAGAGAGAGAGGGATACACAGAGAGAGAGAGAGAGAACGAGTCGTGAATACCAATGCGCTCGTGTTTCCTCCTCCGTAGCGCAGTGGTGGATGATAAACTATGCGGAGGAGAATCCGCGCACGCGCACGGGCTCGCACTCACTCAGGGTTCAATCGGTAACGCACACACGCGCGCGCACACACACACGCACGCACACACACACGCACACACACACACACATGTGCACACATGCACACACACACACACATGTGCACACATGCACACACACACACACACACACACACACATGTGCACACATGCACACACACACACACATGTGCACACATGCACACACACACACACACACACACACACATATATATTCACTCACTCGCGCGCTTTAAGCAAACCGAACCAACAGATGGCTAAATCACCATGACAACTCGGAGGCGCGCGGGGTTTCGTCTCTCTGTATCTCTTCGTCTCGCGCACACGATAATAAAGCGCGAGTTTAACGGCGCCGCGCGTGCGCGTTTATGCACAACAGGTGAGCGGCTCACGCGCTCTCGCTTTCTCGCGCGCGCCTCGTGTGTGTGGGATGTAGAGCTCGTGAGTCCTGTCGAATGTCCTGGGTCTCGCGGCCTGTCACCCCAACAACCGAACTCTAATAGATAAAGAGGCAGAAGGAAATAAAGGGGGGCTCGCGAGACCCCCCCCCTCCCCCCATCATCTATCTCTCCCCTTCTTTTCTCCTCTCTCTTCCTGTCTCTCTCTTCATCTCTCTCTCTCTCTTCATCTCTCTCTCCCTCATTTCTCTCTCTCCCTCACATCTCTTCATTTCTCTCTCTCCCTCACCTCTCTTCATCTGTCTCTCTCCCTTTCTTCCTCCTCTTCCTCTATTATATCTCGAGCTCTTTTTCTCATCTCATCCCATCTCTCTCTCTCTCTCTCTCTCTCTCTCTCTCTCTCTCTCTTCTCATTTTAATCTCTTTCTCTCTCTCTCTCTCTCTTCTCTCTCTCTCTCTCTCTCTCTCTCTGTAGAATAATGGCTGTAGAAGCTGTAGATTCAGACTCGACTCCAGCAGCTCTTTATTACAGACCCCGCTAATAAACCCGCGCGCTCGCGCAGATCGAGCTAAATAGGAAAAAAGACCGTAATTTGCTCTCACCTGCCGAAGCCCACATCCGGTGTCTCGCGCCTTCACTCCGCCTCTGCGTGTCCTGAATCTTTAATCTCATCCTGACGCTGATCAACACCAGCCGCCTCGCGCCGCCTCACATCCCCTGCTCGAGCTGCTGCTGTGATTATTGTCATTAATATTATTAATATTTTGTTCCGTTTTCTCTTTTCCTATTTAAGCTCCTGCGTCCCGCTTGGCTCTATTTTGTCGAGCGCGGGAGCGCGCAGCGCGGTCGCGGACGCAAGGTCAGGAGCGCCCACCGCCTCGCGCGCGCGCGTTACCAGGCAACCGGGAGCACACGGAGCTCACAAGCACGCGCCGAATAAAGAGCGAGGGGGGGTGCAGGGGGGTACGAGATGTGTACAGAGACAGCGCGGGAAACACACCCTGCGCGCGCCCTTCTCAGATAAAAGTATATATTAAACAGAAAAAAATCTAAAGAAGCGCCGTTCATTCCCGCTTTTTTCCCCCCACCCGTTTTCTGACAAACCCCGCCTCCTGCACTGGGATTGGCTAGCAGTTCAAACGGCGGGATGCTTGTGGGTAATAATGGTGGCCAATTACAGCACAGGAGGCGGGTCTCACTGGGAACGGTTTCGTGTGCTAGGATTGGCTGCTCCTGCTTCTAGCCAATCATAGCAGAGGAGGGGGCGCTACAGCCAATCATAGCAGAGGAGGGGGCGCTACAGCCAATCGTAGCAGAGGAAGAGGTGCTACAGCCAATCATGGCAGAGGAGGGGGCCCTACAGCCAATCATAGCAGAGGAGGGGGCATCATAGCAGAGGAGGGGGCGCTACAGCTAATCATAGCAGAGGAGGGGGCGCTACAGCCAATCATAGCAGAGGAGGGGGCGCTACAGCCAATCATAGCAGAGGAGGGGGCATCATAGCAGAGGAGGGGGCGCTACAGCTAATCATAGCAAAGGAGGGGGCGCTACAGCCAATCATAGCAGAGGAGGGGGCGCTACAGCCAATCATAGCAGAGGAAGAGGCGCTACAGCCAATCATAGCAGAGGAAGAGGCGCTACAGCCAATCATAGCAGAGGAGGGGCGCTACAGCCAATCATAGCAGAGGAGGGGGCGCTACAGCCAATCATAGCAGAGGAAGAGGCGCGACAGCCAATCATAGCAGAGGAGGGGGCGCTACAGCCAATCATAGCAGAGGAGGGGCGCTACAGCCAATCATAGCAGAGGAGGGGGCGCTAGACGACTTCCAGTGCTTGTTAGCAATGTTAGCCTCATAGCCTAAAGATGTCTACAAAACAAATATAGACATTTTATTTACTATCCAGAACCACCAGTGAACCTACACGAGTCTTCTGAGTTTATATGGAATGTTGATGATGGAAAATAGTGGAAAATCTGAAATAATAAGTTTTCTTTGGGGACTATTTTGCCTCACAGCGCCCTGCATGTATCCCTCCACCATGAATGGAGTTTAAGTTCTCTAAACTATCATAAAACAGTGTCTCAGTCATCAGGCAGTGAATTCATAACCATTTCATGTAGGAACTTTCTGTGAGGGAGCTTTTAGAGGTGGACGTCTGGTTCCTATCACCACCACTGTGAACAGTTCTGACTCGGTACATTTATCTAGAACAGAGCGTTTCACACCAAACCACTCTGAACCGCTCTGAACGGCTCTGTTTACATCTTAAACATTTAACAATGCAAAAAACTTTGACATTTTAAGAAAAGCATGTTATAAATAAAGCTTTCTTGCTTTAATCGAACCTTTCAGCAGAACAAAACACTCCAGAGACGCGAGTCGGTTTTCAGTCCTATCTTTATTAACAAAACATAATAAAACTACTAAGTTACAGGCATTCATGCAGGAGATCAGCTGCTTTTCTCTTCTTACACAGGCCAGAAGAGAACCAAATAGAGCTGAGGAGAACCAAAGAGAGGTGAGGAGACCCAAAGAGAGGTGAGGAGAAGGAGGGATGATCATCTGCTGCTAATGTTTACCTCACATGCAGTTTTACTAATCAGAAACAAACATATAACTCTTATAAAATTACTAAACAAATATATTTGAACAGATTAATTTCCCAGTGATTATAAAACTAGAGTTCCATTTTCTCGGTTCTCTCTGTTCTTTAACAGACACAGCATTTCTTTTTTCAACTACACTCTTAAAAAACATGGTTTGTCCAGGGTTCTTTGGTAAAGACGATTGTTCTATATAGAACCATAAACATTGAAAGAACCATTTAAGCGTTATGATTCTATATAGAACCATTTCCTTTATTAAAGAACCTTTGAAGAACCATCTTTTTAAAGAGTGTATAAAATCTGTGATTTGAACTCTTTTACCTCTTTTTCAGTTGTGTTGTCATGTTTTTTATTATCTAAAGGACAAAAGCAGAGAGAAAAGCTGAAATGTTTTTTAGTCCTTGGACATAAATCGCTCTAGAGTGGACCTCTATAATAAACATGAAGCGCTCTAGAGTGGACTTCCACAACAGACCTGAACTGCTCTAGAGTGGACCTCCTGAAACATAAATTGCTAGAACTGTCTAGAATGTGGCTTAATTACACCATAAAAAGTGAAACAGAGAAGTTTATTTGAAGTGTTTACTGATGAAAAATATTGCTTTTGTTTTTTTTTACTTTGCTTTGTTTCAAAGTATTTAATTAACTTGCATAAAACTAGTTAAACTGCTTGTTAGCACTTCATTTTTTTTTACATTTTTTAAAGTGTGCTCTAGAGTGGAACTGAACTGTTCTAGAAGGGATCAGTGCAGTGCAGCTAAACTGATCTAAAGTTTTGGAGCGAACCTTAACCACTTTCGTAAAGGGCAGAAACAAACGGGAATGGGACTGAACCAATCTGGGACGGGACCAAATAGAGCTGAATCATTCTGGAATAAGTTGAACCACTCTGGAATAGAACCAAACCACTATCAACACTCTCAAAGTTCAAATGTTCTAGAACAGGGCTGAGCCACTCTGGAAAAGAGTTGAACTACTCTGGAATAGTGCTGACATTCTCTGGAATAGAACTGGATGACTCTGGAAAAGATTTGAACCACTCTGGAATTGGCCTAAAACCATTCACGAATAGAGCTGAACAACTCTGGAAAAGAGCTGAACTGCTCTGGAATGTGACTAAATGGATATGATGTGGTGCTGAGCGGCTCTGGCATGGGGCTAAACCATTATGGAATAGAGCTAAACTGCTGGGGTCAAACTGCTTTGTAATGAAGCTGGCCTGCTCTGGACTGGAGCTAAACTACTCTGGTATAGGGCTTTGTGATTGGACTGAACTGCTCTAGAATAGCAGAAAAACTCTGGAAGCTGAGCTACAGAGCCAAATAACTCTGGAGTGGACTTGGGGACCAGAGCTGCTCAAGCTTTAATCACTTGAATGGAGCTGGATTCTCTGGAGTGGATCACTGGGGCGGGGTTGAACTGTTCTACAGTGGATCTGTAGGAGCAGAGCTGCAGCTGTGTGCCATGTTCCGCAGCAGCAGTGTGGAGTCACTCCTGCTAGTGGCCAGCAGAGCACCTTAACATCCCTGGTGGTACGAGTTGCTACGGAGACCAGCCCACCAGTCCAGAGGAGCCTGACAGTCCTGCAGAACTGAGCATGCTCAGAGGGAAGCACTGTGCTGTGAGCGAGCGCTGATATCTGAGAGAAGTGGTGGAGCTTAAGCACTGAGGCTCCGACAGCAGCGGCATCATTTGTTTGTGTTTTGTTTGTTGTTTGCGTTTTGTTTGTTGTTTGTGTTTTGTTTGTTGTTTGCGTTTTGTTTGTTGTTTGTGTTTTGTTTGTTGTTTGCATGTCCCGGCGGCTGGAGTGATGTTCCGTAAGGCACTGCGAGATGACAGGTCGCGGAGTCCGAGAGTGCAGTCGCTATGGTTATGACAGAACCAGGGGGAGGGGTCGGAGCTGGAGCTGGGGTATCTGGTGAGGACAAACGAGTGGTAGGAGGGGCCTGTCTCTGAAGGGGGCGTGTCCCGTTAAATTCAAAGTCTCTGAGAATCCCCCATGCATCAGTGGCATCATCAGGGTGGGGACAGG